>NC_142354.1:42056581-42316581 GCF_059441175.1 Urocampus carinirostris
AACTCGAACTCGTTTGACTTGATTGATTTGCCGTTTCGTGATAGTCGGTGTATACCGGATGGTACCCATAATTGACAAATTTGCTTTTTTCCGTACAGATTTTCTTGTATGTCGTACACGTCTTAAAATGCATAATAAAAGTACTTTGTAGGGCAAAAAAGTACAGAATGACAGATATACATATGAAACAGATATATGACTTCTGTTTGCTGCACTTTTGCTTTTTGCACCAATCGAGTGTGTTCATGACACTTTTGGGGCACAAGATTTGAAATAAGCCCAATGAAATGAAATGAAATGAAATGATCTGCATTTATATAGCGCTTTTCAAGTCAATGCGCTTTACAATGTGCTCCACATTTCCCAATAGCG
The DNA here is from genome assembly GCF_059441175.1 of Urocampus carinirostris. NCBI lineage: Eukaryota > Metazoa > Chordata > Actinopteri > Syngnathiformes > Syngnathidae > Urocampus > Urocampus carinirostris. The sequence goes on from NC_142354.1 coordinate 42,056,954, forward strand.
GCCTTGCAGCCATGGAAGGCGCTAACCTGCTTATTGGGGGTATTAGGGGTTCAGTGTCTTACCCAAGGACACCTCGACATGTAAAACGGACGAGCCGGGATTCAAACTGCGATCTCTTGATCCCAAGACGAGCGCTCTACCTCCTGAGCTACTGCCGCCCCATAGCATGTTTGAATGTACTCTACGTTAAATAAGTATAGATGTCCCCACCTTTACAAACGAAAAGAAATACTGACACGAAAATGGCAACATGAGGCAGACGCAAAACAATTTCCATTTCTCTTTGGATTTCTTTCTTCCTCTCCCTTTCTTTTCCCCCTCTCTCACGACTTTATATCTTTTGTGTCCAACGCTATCTCCCTCTCTCTGTTTTTCTTTCTTTGTCCCGCCCTCTCTCATTTTCCCCTCCCTCTTTCTCTTATTTCTTTCCCTCTCTTTTTCTTTCTCTTTAATCTACTACTCCAACCCCCAACAGAATGTTTGTTCTATCGTGTGGCCATCGAGATAAAATGAGTTTGACACCCCTTTCTATTATCTACCTGTCATTGTTCTTCTTTGCCTCTTTGCTTCTCTCACTCTCAAAGTTCCACGCAATTATTATAAATTATAATAATATAAAAAATATAAATTATAAATTAAATTATATAGAGCGCACCTGATTATAAGCCGCACCCACTACATTTTAAGACTAAAACCAATTGTGTACTTACACAAGCCGCACCTGTATATAAGCCACATGCGCCCACATTAAAAAATGTAACACAAAGACAAAATTAACCCAAACCCGACTTTAAGTCCCGCGATTGAAACTAAATGTCCTTTATAAAAGTACACAGTCCAAAAATCACAGCCGGAAAAATGAACGGAAAATGATACCAGTACTTAAGGTTTGATGCAGACCTGCAGAGTCCGGGTCCCGTTAAAAGTAATCCAAGGAAATAAGTGTATATTTCCAAAGGCAAGGGTGGGAAAAATCTATATCCACTATTGTCCGCCGCGTCCACAAACACTCACCTTTACCGGTCCCCACTTCCCATCACCCCGCGTTTGTTTCGCCCCTTCTTTTTTATTCGCCCGTGCAAAACATATCAGAATAAGTGTCTGAAATAAATACATTATAAAAATATACAGTTGCAAATACACATTATGCATGTTTACACATATTCGCAAAGAAAGACGGTACATCGAGAGAGTTTTCAAAGCTTTAATTATAATAATATAACTTTCATCCCAAACGGTGCCTGTGACAGGGCAGTTAATGGTAGCAACACGCTAGCAACACGCTCGCAACACAGTAAACGAGTCTGTTTAAAAAACATACCGTACTTGTAAAAATCACGGTAAACCATCCTCATCTTCCTCATGTGCTGCGTCATGTGCCTTTCTTTTTGCATTTTATCATGATGATGTTTACGCTAATTTAATTCATGCACAAGCCAAGAAGTTGCAGTCTTCCTCGGGGCATATATTCCACCGGTCTAAATCTTACCTTTTGTACTCGAGCGCCGCTGGCGGCCGTTAGAAAAATCACATAAATTGGCCGCATCACTGAATAAGCCGCAGGGTTGAACGTTTGGGAAAAAAGTAGCGGCTTATAGTCGGAAATTACGGTAATCGGAAAATATATTTCTTGTCACAAGAGGAAAAAAAGTTAAACTATTTTGATGGTGGAATGGGAAAGTTTTAACCAAGGAAAGATGAATATTTTACCTCCAAGTGTAGCCTTTTCAACTGTCTTCCGGGGTGTATTTAAACGAAACCTTCGTAAAAATTACTTTTTTTTCTGAACAGAAGTGACCGTGTTCCAACCAAATGCATCTTTGTTCCCTTTTGAGCAATGAAGACACATTTTGTCATTCTGTCAGTTGGCTTTTGTCCGAAAGTTACTCAGCTGAGGCGTACCCCCAACCCTTTTAACTCTCGGATAAATTTGTCCTAATTACTTCTTTATCGTAGCAGCAAATTAAATATTCACATGGAGGCCTCGCTCACCTCCGAGCCCCCTCCTGTCCTATTCCTTTTAACTACTTTCTTTTTTTCGTTCTTTTCTTTCTTGTGCTTGAAAAGTCAGTGGTATCGTGGTCCTGCACATTCCAGATATGAAACAAAAGAGTTGAGCTAATCCACATGACATGAAAGGAATTAGCTTCCATTCAAAATGTCAATAAAAGGGATATAGCTGTCAGTAAATTTTCACATGTAGTCATAAACCAACATTTCATTAAATAAATGTATTCGTCTATTCGCTCCAAGTGCTTTGACGTGAAGGCTTGAATTTGAGCTTTTTGCCCTGTAGAGGGAACAGTCTGCCAAGCCTAGATAGCCCAATTGGTTGCTTTCTGGTCTCCCGATGTCTAGCATCTGTCGTGTCCGGCATGGTCGCCGTGGCGACCGGCTGGCCCCGCCCCCTGGGCACGGCTGCAGTAGGTCAGCTAATTTGCCTGTGTGCTACTTAAAGGTGGGTTGTGGGTTTTGCGGGTGCTGGCTCATTGCATTTTCTGTCTGCATTTCCCGTTCTGTTTTGTTTGAGTCGGAAGAAACCTGTGTTTGCACGTTTTTAGTTAAAGCCTGTTTGTTCTGTCTTGTCCCTGAGTTTTGGACGACTTTTATTTTGGTAAATAAAAGTTTTGATCGTCAACGCAATTGAGTTCTCCCTTCCTGCCCCCTGCCTCCGTTCTGGTCCGGTCTCCCTCGTGACAGCATCAAAAGTTTGCAGCTGGTTCAGAATGCAGCAGCTAGACTTTTTCTTTCTTTTCTTTTTTTCTGGCTTTTTTCTGAATGTTTCCTTCTTTCTTCTCTTCCTTTTGTTTCTTTTTTTCCCAGCTTTTCACTACTTTTTCATTTTGGTATTTTTTTATTTTTTGTTCTATTACCCCCCATTTCCTTTAAGTCATTTTTTGCATAACTTTACATAATATTTGGGCATGTTGGGATTAAAGAAGCAAAAACAACCGAAAGAGCCGGTTCCTTTTAGTGAGCCGAGCCGAAGAAGCCGGTTCTTGAAAAACCCTACTGACTACTCAACTTTGTTCTACTTCGACTCGACTTCAAAATACCACATTTAGGACACAAAGTCAGGGGAACCCTTATATTTTTACCTTCATGCACTGTAACTTTGACTTAATTTGCTTCTAAATTAGCAATTTCAAGCCCTGATTTTATTCCCCCCTTCTTCATTTTGTCATTTTGTGAATAGTTTTACATAATATTTGGTCATGTTGGGACTAAAAAAGCAAAAACAACCTGAAGGGCCGTTCCTTTTAGTGAGCCGAGCAAAAGAAGCCGGTTCTTGACAAACTCTACTAACTTTACTTTTCAACTTCGTTCGACATTGACTTCAAAATATTGCATTTAGGGCACAACGTCAGGGGAACCGGTGTATTTTTACCTTTATGCACTGTAACTTTGACTTAATTCGCTTCTAAATTAGCAATTTCGAGCCCTGATTTTTGTGAGCTGGCTAGATTTTCTTGTGCGCGGAAAAGCTCTGGGTAGTGAGCGATTTCGCACACGCGGAGCTTCGAAGGAACATTGGCCGTCACATAACAGCGTTATTTATGAGGACATTAGTCCCAACACTGATGATGACCAGAAGAATCCCATTGGAAGCTGCTGAATGAATTGAGGATATCCTTGAGGTTGCTTGCAGTGACACAAATTCAACCGCATCTATTTTGGGAGAAATATGAGCAACTCTCCAAGCTTGGGGGATGAGTAGCATAAGACCCTTCAGACAAACAATATCAGCACTTAAGAGAAATCTGAGACTTATACAATGTTGAATTTTAATAGGAATGAGTTGGGCTGTTGAAATGTGTCACACATAAGGCCTGCGGGCAGGATCAAGCCCATTAGATGATTTAAACCAGCGTGCCGTCAATTTCTGAGCAGTAGTCTGAGTACTCGCTAGCTTGTTTCTATCACGTTTTGACCATCCATCCATTATCCAGGTCGCGGGGGCAGCAGCCTTAAAACGGAAGCGCAGACGTCCCTATCCACAGCCACCTCCTCCAGCTCATCCGACGGGATCCCGAGACATTCCCAAGCCAGCCGAGAGACATAGTCTCTCCAGCGTATCCTGGGTCGCCCTCGGGGCCTCCTGCCGGTGGGACATGCCCGGAACACCTACCGAGGGCGTCCAGGAGGCTTTCTATCAGATGCCCGAGCCACCTCAGCTGGCTCCTCTCAATGCGGAGGAGCAGTGGCTCTACTCCTGATGACTGAGCTTCTTATCTTATCTCTAAGGGAAAACCCAGACACCCTGCGGAGGAAACTCATTTCGGCCTCTTGTATCCGGGATCGTGTTCTTTCGGTCATAACCCAAAGTTCATGACCATAGGTGAGGGTAGGAATGTAGAACGACCGGTAGATCGAGAGCTTTGCCTTTGGGCTCAGCTTCCTCTTCACCGCGACGGAACGGTACAGGGTCCGAATGACAGACGCTGCACCGACCTGTCTGTCGATCTCCGGTTCCATCCTACCCTTACTCGTGAATAACCCCAAGATACTTGAACTACTCCACTTGGAGCAAGATCTCATCCCCAACCTGGAGGGAGCAAGCCACCCTTTTCCGACATCTTCCCCCACCATCGGAGCCAACTCACCACCAGGTTGGGATCAGTTGACAGCTCCGCCCCTCTTTTCACTCGAGTGTCCAGAACATGCGGCCGCAGGTTCGACGAAACGAGGACAAAGTCGATCATCGAACTACTGCCTAGGGTGTCCTGGTGCCAAGTGCGCATATGGACACCCTTATCAGTGTTCATTTGACCTGTGAAAAGTGATGGGTCCCGGGGACTCGCATGCTCAAAAATCTATGGGTCCCAACAGAGATCTATGGGTCCCCAAAATTGAGTGTGCTCCATGCCCTTACAAACTGTCGTATTTTCCCTTACAAAATACAAAAAAAACTTTGTTTACACATGTTTATTTAACTTATTATATTGCACATGTGTTTCCTGATATCATATATCTTGTTAATGAACATTTTGTTGTGAGACACGGATTTGCTCGACATGAATGAGGTTTATTATTAAAAAAAGTTCAAAAATGAAGTCGCTTGGATGTTCACTGGAGAAGGAAAAATACATGCAAATATAATTAAGTAGAATAATACATTTTCTTATTCAAATTATGAATCAAGCCGGACTGACCAACACGGTAACGGACCCCAGCCTGCCCCCGACCAACGAGTACGGATCGATCTTCGTCATAAGACCCGTGTCGCCACCTGGAATGTCCAGACACTCCTTCGCCCCGGAGCTGCCACCCTGCTGTCCCGAGAGCTCTGTCGCTATAACATCACCATGGCAGGGCTCTGTGAAGTACGATGGCAAGGCAATGGTGAAACAACAGCTGGCAACCATTGCTACATCTGGAGTGGCCCCGAGAGTCGGACCGGCCTTTACGGTGTGGCTCTTGCCATTCCAAAAGCCCTCCGGAGGTCCCTCATCAGCTGGACACCAATAAGCGACAGACTACTGTCTGCTCGATTCCTCCACCATCACGGCAAGATGACAGTGATCGTCGCCTACGCCCCCACCGATGTCGCTGATGAGGATGCGAAGGACGCGTTCTTTGACCAACTCCACCAGGCTGTCAACCAAGCCCCACCACACGACGTCACCATCATCCTCACTGATGCCAACGCCACTCTATCCAGCAATGATCGGTCCCCCGGCTCACCTGTCGGCACCACCTTCGTTGACAGCACAACAAACGACAATGGCAACCGCCTCCTCCTCCTCTGCCACCAAAACAACCTTTGTGTTGCTGACACCTGGTTTCCCCGGAAATGCATCCATCACTGGACGTGGTACAGCCCAGATGGCAGAACCAGGAAGGCATTGGACCACATCCTGATATCACGACGCTGGAAGTCGTTTGTAACCAACTGCCGGGTGTTCAGAGGAGCACAGCTTGGCAACACAGACCATCGTCTGCTGGTGGCCCAGCTCAAGCTAAAGCTCCGAGCCAACCAGCACAAGACTCTGCCTCGCCCCGACTCCTCCCGACTCAGCGACCCCAACATCGCCAGAGACTTCAGTTGCTCCATCCGCCGCTCTTTTGATACCCTGGCTCCTGACAAGCTGACAGACTGGGCGGCCTTCAAGGAAAGTGTCCTCCAGTCTGCTCACAATGTCCTCGGACGCCCGCGATCCTCCCCGAGAAAGCCCTGGATATCAGAGAGGACACTAAACATCATAGACCAGCGGCGTGAGGCCCGACTCCGAGGCGACCTCACAGAGTATCGGAGACTGAATCGCCTGCGCAATGTGGCCATTGCTGAAGATAGGGAGAGGTTTTGGCAGGCAGAAGCCCAACAGCTTGAGTCCGCGGCCAACAACAACAACATGAGCCGCGTATTCAGTCTACTACGCCAAGCCCGTAGCGGCCCACACATAAAGACAGCCCTGGTAAAGGACTCAGACGGCAACCTCATCATGACAGAAGCCAACTGCCTCGAGCGCTGGAAGGAGCACTTTAGCCTCCTCTTGCAGCACAGCACCATCCCGGCTGATCCCACCCTCCTAGGGGCTGCGAGCACAGCACCTCCTAACGACACCTGCTGCACAGACCCTGTAACACCCGAGGAAGTGAGAGCTGCTCTGAAGAAGCTGAACACCAAGAAAGCCCCCGGCATCTGTGCCATTACCGGCGAGATGCTCAAGGCTGGCGGTGATGGCATGGTGGAGTGGCTAACCCGCCTATTCAACCAGGTGTGGGAATCGGAGCAGCTGCCCACCGACTGGACCAGAGGAGTCATCTTGCCCTTCTGGAAATGCAAGGGCGACAGGCTTGTCTGTGGAAACCACAGAGGCATAACCTTACTCTCCATCCCGGGCAAGGTCTTTACCAGGATCTTGCTCAGCCGTGCCCTTCCAGCAATCAGAAGCTGCCGCCGTCCCCAGCAGGCTGGCTTTATGCCCAACCGCTACACAACGGACCACATCTCTGCCGTCCGTTTGCTGATAGAAAAGACCCGTGAATTCCGTAAAGATCGCCATCTATATATCGGATTCATTGATCTGAAGGCCGCCTTTGACACCGTCTGCCACTCTTCACTGTGGAACATCCTCCAAGCTCTCAGAGCACCACCCAAGATCATAGCCCTGTTCAAGCTGCTCTACAGCAACACAGAGAGCTGTGTCCGTATCAACGGCATTGACTCCGACTGGTTTGCTATCTCCAGCGGCGTTCGCCAAGGCTGTGTGGCTGCTCCCGACCTTTTTAATTGCATCATCGACCATCTGATGTTCAGGGTTAGTGAGCGCATCCCCGGAGTGTCTTTCGGCAACTACCACCTGACTGACCTGGAGTATGCTGACGACACCATCATTCTCAGCACTTCCTACAGCCAGCTGAGAGACGCTCTGGGCATTTACAGCGAAGAGGCAGCGCGGCTTGGCCTGCAAGTGAGTTGGACGAAAACCAAGTTCATGTATGTCGGTGATGGACCAGATCCACCTCCCATCCAAATTGGTAGCGACATCGTAGAGCCTGTCAAGAGCTTTGTATATCTGGGGTCCATGGTGACAGACAATGGGGACCTAAAACCAGAGATTCTCCGCAGAAGAGCCCTGGCAGCATCTGCTCTGCAGTCTCTCTGGAAACCACTCTGGCGGCACCAGACCATCGCACGCAAGACGAAGCTCCGCATTTACAACCTCGCCGTACTCCCTATCCTGCTTTATGGCTCAGAAACATGGCCCCTGAACGACACCCTGGCCACAAGAATCGATGGTTTTGATAGCAGGGCTCTCAGAACCATCGAGAACATCAGGTGGCCCCAGCGAGTCTCCAATAAAGAGCTCAGAGCCCGCACGTGCCAGCCCCAAGCATCTTCCTTGGTCGCACAACGCCGCACCCGCTGGTTTGGCCATGTCCTTCGTCTACCACCAGACCATCCGACTCGAGCCATTCTCCAGTTTGACCCATAGGCCGCAGGCTGGAGACGACCACGAGGGAAACCCCGCACTCGATGGCTCGACGTCGTTGCGGGCGACCTCCAACAACACGGAGTTGCCGTAGAGGATGCAGAACAGCTGGCACAAGACCGCCAGCATTGGAAAAACCTGGTTCATCTGGTCGGCTCAACGCACAGGGACGGGACCCCCCGACCTTCGCTGGAGCAATAAGTAAGTAAGTAAGTAAGTAATTATGAATTCATTTTCTGCATTCAATTATTGTTGGTAATATACTGATTAAAAGGGATCACCACAAACCTGTCTTTATCCATTTTCTCCCTTTATACTTCCTTTTTTTCTTAACTTATTTATAGAACATCATCAGTCATAATATAATGCATCAAAGCAAGTGAGCCGTTTGAGAGCCGGCTCTCTTGAATGAGTTGAGCCGAAAAAGCCGGTTCTCTAAAAATAGACGGACTTTCACTACACAACTCGAACTCGAGATGGGCGTGCAGACGAAAACTCGAACCGCGAGACCAAAACAACAATGGCGGATCTGCCTGCCGAAAAGTTTGGAGTGCGGTAGATCTTTGTTAAAAAATGATAATGACAATTTCGTGTCAAAAAAGTTGCGTCCCTGGGACGCACGTTTATTTGAGACTATGCGTCCCCAGCAAAAATTGTGCGTCTAGGACGCAGGGACGCGGGCAAACCAGAACACTGCCTTATGTCTGAAATGTTTTGACTTTTTTAATAAATACAAAACAAATGCTACTTCTCTACACTAGAGGGCAGTAAAGGTGTAAAGAGCTGACGTCCAGTCTGGTTTTATTTCAAACACAATATTGAGTATTATTTTCTCAGCTTCGGTGACTCAGCATTGTAGTTTTAGGTGATGGTATTACCCATTTATTGCTTAAACTCATACTTGAGATTTCCTTCGGCAAGCATAATTTATTCATTGTTCCCCTTTCAGTTCGTTTACGTTTGTGGTGTGGTGGTTTGGGTGTAAAGCTGCCTTTGCTTAACTGTTAAAATAAACCAATTGTTTACGCATGCATTGCCAAACATTGTTTGTAAATATTTTTTTTGTGCTTAGAAAAAAAACCCTATCATTTGTGAATAGTATTTGTAGGGTGAGCTAAAAATTTAGGCTGAATTGTAAAGCATAGTATTGAAAAACTTTAAATACAGTATTTGGAGTTGACAATTTTATACTGAAACTATAAAGTCTGGATTTGGCCCGTGAGCCAAACTGTGTTTGATATGCCTTCTGTAGGACCTTCCCCATTTGTCCTTTTCCTGTTACATCACGGGCAGCACAACGGCGCAGTGGTTAGCACGTGTGGAGTTTGCATGTTCTCCCCTTGCTTGTGCTGGTTTCCTCCGGGCACTCCGGTTTCCTCCCACAAAAACAAGCATGTCAGGTCAATTGGTCGGTTCAAATTGTCCCTAGTTGAAAATGAGCGAGCGAATTGTCTGTCCCTGTCAGGGTTGGGTAGGGTTACTTTAACTGGATTACTTTCAATTATTTTTCGATTACTCCCATACCAAATGCGCTAATAAAAGACAAAAGAAACTAAATATGAATAAAATGACTACATTTTGTGCAGGCTTGGGGAGTAACGGAATACATGGAACGGCAAAAAGCTGTTTGGATTTATTTTCATTATGTTTCTGTCGCATTTTATGTTAGTTTTGCCGGAGATCAAAGCCAGGAGAGAAAGCTTACCACGTGTTGTGAGTCATCATTTTATTCAAATTTAGTTTATTTTGTCTTTTATTAGCATATTTGGTATTGGAGTAATCCAAAAGTAATTGATAGTAATCAATTTAAAGTAACCCTACCCAACCCTGATCCCTGTGTGCCCTGGCAACCAGTTCAGGGTGTCCCCTGCCCACTGCTCGAAGATAGCTAATTTGGGCTCCAGCAACCCCGCAACCCTACTGAGGATAAGCGGTCCAGATAATGGATGGATGGATGGACAAATTAGAGACTATTTGTAAAGTAATTGCTCTCTCTCACTTGTTGATTCAATTAAACTAAAAACTACATTTCTTGACTGTCAAAACACACAATTTTTGCTGTCATGAATGTTTTTTTCTACCGTGACACAGAAGATGCTCAACTACCTGATGCTCACTCAGTTGAAAGCGCGAACTGGCATTGTTATTTCCTAACCCTGTCCCTCGGAGGAATAATTAGGCTGACAGGTAGAAAAGCAGGGTGAAAGCCGACCCGGCTTCTCTTACCTGCTTTATTGAGTCTTGAACATACTGAACAGCAGCATTTGTCTTGTCTGCATCTTTTCGTCCTGAAATACCTCATGCACAATTGTTATTCTAATGCCATATTTTTATGATAGGGTGGCATGCAATGTTCCCTGTAATTTTCCTTACGGGTCTGAGCGTTCACACAAAGTCGGTGAGCGACGCTTGAAACAACAGTGAGCAACGGCAATCCCAAGTGTGGCAACTAAGTCATTATCAAACATGTCCAAAACTTGACATCACATTACATTTTGCTGAGTTTCTGGCAATGCATTTTTTTTTCACTTTTGAAGGAATTGACTTAAGTATTATTGCAAAGGTTGTATTGTCATGGCCAGCATGGTCGCTGTGGCGACTGGCTGGCCCCGCCCCCTGGGCACCAGCTGAAGCAGATCAGCTTAAGGGTGGGTTGTGGGTTTTGCGGGTGCTGGCTCATTGCATTTTCTGATTTGCATTTTCTGTCTGCATCTCCCGTTCTGTTTGCTCTGTCCTGTTTTGTTTGAGTTGGAAAAAACCTGTGTTTGCACGTTTTTAGTTAAAGCCTGTTTGTTCTGTCTTGACCCTGAGTTTTGGACGACTTTTATTTTGGTAAATAAAAGTTTTGATCGTCAACGCAATTGAGTTCTCCCTTCCTGCCTCCTGCCTCCGTTCTGGTCCGGTCTCCCACGTGACATGTATGGCCTACAATCGTCATTTGTTTTTACAACAATTATTTCACAAGATTTCCATTTTTTTTTTCCTGGTATCTTTTGTTGCATAATACTAACATTTTTGGGGGCTTATTTAGTCGGTTGCACGATACACAACTGTATTAAATCACATTTTTTAGTGGAAGTACAAAGATTGACTTGGTATAATTGGAAATTTTTTGAATGCAACATTAACCTTTTCTTCTTTTCTTTTCGTTTTTTTCTATTTTTTTAATTCCTTTAAAAAAATCTCATAGTTTTTATTTTTTCCTAGCTGGTACTTTTTTTATTTTTGCTCTCCATTTACTTGTTTTCCTTTGTTTCTTTCTTTTCTTTTTTTCTGGCTTTTTTCTGAATTTTTCCTTCTTTTCTCTCTTCCTTTTGTTTCTGTTTTTCCTCAGCTTTTGACTACTTTTTCATTTTTTTTTATTTTTTTTTTCTTTTTTGTTCTATTCCTCCTTCCTTTAAACCAGGGGTGTCAAACTCATTTTAACTCGGGGGCCACACGATAGAACAAACATTCTGTCGGGGGCCGGACTAGTAGATTCAAGAGAAAGAAAAAGACAGAAATTAGAGAAAGAGGGAGGGAAAAGGAGAGAGGGCAGGACAAAGAAAGAGAGGGAGAGAGAGGGAGGAAAAAGATAAAAAGAGAAGTCACGAGAGAGGAGGAAAAAAGGGAGAGGAAGAAAGAAATCCAAAAAGAAATAGAAAGACAGAAGAAGAGAAAAGAGAAAAGAAAGCACAAAGGGTAGGAAGAGAGAAAGAGAAAAGAGAGAAAGGAAAAAAGGAAATTAGAGCAAAATAAGCTAAAAAGACACAGAGAGAGAAAGAGACAAAGAGCAACAAAGGAAGAGAAAAAGAGAGACACAGAGTGAAAGAGACAGAGACATAGAGTGGGAGAAAAGTGGTGGAGAGAGAGAGAGAGAAATAAATACAAGTACAGTGTCTTTGTGAGAGGCACCTGGCTTTGGCAACATCAAGTTGACATATTTCAACTTGCAGCTTGTTTTTCTCTCGCGCTTCTCCGGTTGTTGTCTCGCGGGGCCGGATTCAATCCTTTAGCGGGCCTGATCTGGCCCGCGGGCCGCCTGTTTGACACCTGTGCTTTAAACCATTTGTGCATCATTTTACATAATAGTTGGTCATATAGGGATAAAAAGCAAAAACAACCTGAAGCATGTGAACGCCTTCATGGACCAGCTGGCAGAGATGGGAAACTGCGTCGTGGCCGTCATAGACTTTCTGGACTAGTTTACAGGCTGCTGTCATGCACTTTACGGACAAATTTTCAACATGTTACCTAGTGTTTACTATGTTTGTGTACTGTAATGCTAAATGGAATTCACCCTGGTCATCCTGGAAGGGGGATTACCACTTGTGAGGTCCCTTCTCAAGGTTTCTCTTTTTCCTCACGCTGAGGTTTTGAGTGGTTCCTTGCCCGCATGTTGGTTTCAGATCAGGTCATTGTGTCATCCTGTGCAGTCCTTTGAGACATTTTTGTGATTAAGGGCTATATCAATAAATGTGACTTGACTTGACTATGTGCATTTGCATGTGTGCGTGGTGTATTTTCACAGGAACCAAAAGTGATGTTCATTAGCCAGGCGGAGGCGGTATCAAGTGCAAACATCTTTAATTAACACATCCCTTCTTCCCCCCTACCAACACTTCCTGACTTTGATGTCAAAGTACCATGCATCTAAGAGGAGGTTGCCACGGTGATAGTGGCTCAATCCATGGACAAAATCTCCTCCATCGACGTGAAATTTTAATCCTTCCTCCCCATCTCGGGAATCGCTCAATTAACCAACAGGCCAGATATCCACGTAATTGCCCGATAAGGAAGTAATCCCGAATCCATTCACTTTTAATGACTTACTAATTAAGACAATAAAGACACACACACACACACACACACACCGGAAGGACTTTCCCACTGATCGCAAAGCTATTGTTGAGATTATTGGCACAATTTCGGCCTTAAATCGCGCTAATACGTAGCTTCATTTGGAAAGATCAGATGTTAATCCGTCCACTGTTCGAGTGCAGTGTGGGAAAAATTTTCAGTAGCCAGTTCTCACACAGGACTCATTGTGTATCCTTGGATTTTGACACTAGAAACTTAACAATTGTTGTAAAAGGGAAGCGTAATGGACAATTGACTTTCTTAATTACTCGGATACAAATCGTTAGCACAGAAAGAGGACGGCAGCAACTACTAGATTCGTTTATTAGGGGAAACTTTTGAATTTTACCTCAGGGCCTGCAAGGCCTTCTTTGCTAGCTTGGAAAACATCTGAATCATAGGATGTTAATTACCGTAAATTCCGTACTATAGAACATGATTAAAAGCCGCACCCACCACATTTTAAGAGGAAACCCGATTTTGTACTTTCACAAGCCGCACCTGTATATAAGCCGCATGCGCCCACATTGGAAAATGTAACACAAAGACAAAATTAACCCAAACCCGACTTTAAGTCCCGCGAATGAAACTGAATGCCCTTCATTAAAGTCCACAGTCCAAAAATCACAGCCAACAAAATGAACGGAAAATGATACCGGTAATTAAGGTTTGATGCAGACCTGCAGAGTCCGGGTCACAATGAAAGTAATCCAAGGAAACAAGTGTATATTTCAAAAGGTTAGGGTGGGAAAAATATATATCCACTATCGTCCACCGCGTCCACAAACAGGTCTCACCTTTACCCCACTTCCTGTCACCCTGTGTTTTTTTCGCCCCTTCTTTTTAATTCGCCCGTGCAAAACATATCAGAATAAGTGTCCAAAATAAATACAAATGAATACATTACAAAAATATACAGTTTCAAATGCATATTATACATGGTTACACATATTTACAAAGAAATACAGTACACCAAAAGAGTTTTCAAAGCTTTAATAATAATAATATAACTTTCATCCCAAACGATGCCTGTAACAGGGCAGTTAATGGTAGCAACACGCTAGCAACACCCTCGCAACACAGTAAACGGGTCTGTTAAAAAAACATACTGTACTTGTAAAAATCACGTTAAACCGTCCTCATCTTACTCCTTAGAACTAAAGCCATCAAAGTTGTCTTCCTCAGTGTCATGTGCCTTTCTTTCTGAATTTTGCATGATGAGGGTATGTTTACGCTAATTTGATTTGTGCACAAGGCAAGAAGTTGCAGTCTTCTTCGGCGCATATATTTCACCGGTCTAAATCTTACCTTTTGTACTCGAGCGCCGCTGGCGGCCGTTAGAAAGATTACAAAAATTGGCCGCATCACTGAATAAGCCGCAGGGTTGAAAGTTTAGGAAAAAAGTAGCGGCTTATAGTCCGGAATTTACGGTACATTTCGTCCGAGAATACTTGAAATAAATAATAAGTAATTCCAAATCTTATGTCAGCTTCGTTTCATTGCTTTTCAACTGGTTGTGCTGCTTCTATATGTGTGCTTCGGGATTTGAACATTTAAGCGATCACATTACTGAACAGTTATCTGCCCGGAGGCCTTCACAAAGCCTTCTGAAGGCCTCGAGGTATAACATCAGTGTACGATAAAGCTGTTGGTCTAGCTAATCAGATTTTGAGTTGGTGGGGCCAGCGCCTGCAGGCATGCCTTAAAAAAACGTCACAAAAATCTCAAACAATAGTTAAGTTCACACTGCAGAGTTCAATTCCGATTTTTGGGAGAAATCCAAAGTTTATGTGAATTTCTTCACAATTCCATCGTAATACGACTTGTACGCGACTTGATCTCCTGTGTGGATGCCTCCAGTGTCCGCATGCGCAGAAGAGAACACATGATATCACACGCAATGCACTCAGTATTTGTGGAAGTAAGTACTCATGGATGTACCTAACAATTTACCGGAGGCTGACCGAAAATGTCACAGCAAATATTAATAAAATCCTAAACCCTGCTTTCCCTCCGTGTTTTTGTTAATTTCCTCACGCCTGATTGAATGCAGAATAGAAAGGAGAATGAATTTAAAATAAAATGTATTTTTGGTGAATAAAATGTTGCTAGATTTCTAAATGATATTGTAATTTTATGAGCTCATTACTGATGCTTTTCATATGTGTTACTGCTGTAGCTGCAGTAAATGTTTCAAAGCAATAAAATAGTTATTGCGGGTTGGATCCATTCAGTCGGGGTACCATTTCCTGTGGTGTGTCTTGGGCAGGTACAGCCTGGTGGTGCCCATCCCTATAAAACCACGTCTTTCTGACAAAGCAACGTCTCGTACTGCATATAAAGACCAGACACCATTTTACACCTGGTGTCATGAGAGTAATCTGTTATTGATGTAGGTAAAACTAAGGAGATGATAATAAATTTCCTACTAAGCCTCCCCCCCAAGTGCCACTGTCAATTAATGGTAGTGAGGTGGAACTGGTCCATTCATTCAAGTTTCTGGGTACTTACTTGTCAGCTGACCTCACATGGACTGTCAATGCTACTGATATTCTAAAGTCAGCCAGACAAAGGCTCTACTTCCTTCGTCAACTCAAATAATTCGGAGTCCGTCAATCCATTCTAGTCAATTTTTATCGTGCTATCGTTGAATCCGTTTTAACTAGGTCAATCACAGTTTGGTTTGGTCGCGTCAATCAGAAAGAATTGTCAAAGATGGAATCAGTAGTGAGGACGGCAGAGGAAATAATAGGTACTGGCCTCCCGTCCCTGCAAAGTATCTACATCGATCGAACTAGAAAACGGACACTAAAAATTATAGACGATCCCAGTCACTCTGCTCGCAGGTACTTTGATGACCTGCCGTCAGGTCGCCGTCTTCGCTCCATTGCGAGCAAGACTACACGTCTTAAAGAGAGTTTTTACCCTTCCGCTATCCGTATGTTCAACGGGAATTCATTTAAATTATTAGATAGATAGATAGATAGATAGATAGATAGATAGATAGATAGATAGATAGATAGATAGATAGATAGATAGATAGATAGATAGATAGATAGATAGATAGATAGATAGATAGATAGATAGATAGATAGATAGATAGATAGATAGATAGATAGATAGATAGATAGATAGATAGATAGATAGATAGATAGATAGATAGATAGATAGATAGATAGATAGATAGATAGATAGATAGATAGATAGATAGATAGATAGATAGATAGATAGACAGATAGATAGATAGATAGATACATACTTTATTCATCCCCGTAGGGAAATTCACACTTCCAGCAGTCTACCCCGTTGTTTATTAACAGATTAACATGATGCCCTAGGGGTGCTTGTAGCGGAGTGGATGACGTCACGCTAGTCCAAAAGTTCTTCATCCCTGCGGCAGATGGAAATCTTTTCTTTGTGAAAAATCCAGGGATACACCACCTCGTGTTAGCAAGTCCGCCTCCTCTCCGATTACCCCCGGCTTTCGTGTCTCTGTATAGCGGCGTTGAAGCCGGATAGCTCCGGGTAGCTCCGAGTGGCTACACGTTAGCGTCCGGAATGCTAAACGTGAGCCACGTTTCCGCAAAACACAGCAACTGCGCTCCCTGTGCGCTTCGATGTTTTCCACCAGCACTCGATGATCTTATTTGGTCGTGAGTTCGCATTTACCATGATTACGGATGGTACCGAAGACTTATAATGCCACTAGCCGCTTAGCTAGCTCCGGCTCTTCTTCAACGATAGGCCCCTTCATCGCGCCGGCACGAGAATTCTTCAGGGCAAGGAGTTGATTCCTTGAATACACGCATTTTTGTGCGCTAAAACCCATGTCCATAGGATAGAAGTAATCCATAGTGTAGTTGTCAAAACGGGAAGAAAAAACACAGAAGATAGGAGCAGACAATAAAACAATAGGGCAGCTGCTGGAAAGGCCGCTTTGATCTTTTATCAGGAGATTATGTATCGTATTATTATGCCAACGGCTTTCCTCCGACCTATTCTACTCTAGTCTTGTTATTTACATATTCTTTCTTTTTAAATTATTCTATATAATTACCTTGTATTATACACTACAATATATTTTTTACTCTATTCTTTTTATTCTTTTAAATCTATTATCTTATCATTACTGAGTGTTCGCGTGTTAAATGATTTCTTGTATATATCATGTTTATGGTTTATACTGGCTGAATAAATAAATACAATATAATACAATACAGAGATGTAGTTGGAACTTTAAATACTGAGAGAAAAAATATGACTCATCTCTCCTTCTTCTGTTTTAGTCAAGATTTGGCATTTTGAAATAGCCAAGGCTCCAAAAAATGTATTAATATGTCTCCTTTAACGACGTCTGAGTGCAGGTATTTGTACTTTTTACTCAACTCCTTCTTCAAATATGTTTCAAGTTTTTTTTTTTTCTGTTTTGTATACAGTATATTTTTTTCATCACCGCCATTTTTCTAACGTGTTGCATGCCTTTAGAATAGAGTCGCAACTGCCCAGCAACCAGCAAATAATCTATCGGCCTTACCTTAATGATGCATATCTGGCAAGGTCATATTTTTTTATTTACAGTTTTTTGAGGGGGAGGGGCTAATTAGCCGTCATATTACTTCTACAAAATATAATATCCTATGTCTCATCTCATCTCATCTCATTAGCTGCACCGCTTATCCTCAGTAGGGCCGCGGGGTGCTGGAGCCCATCCCAGCCATCATCGGGCAGTGGGCAGGGGACACCCTGAACTGGTCGCCAGCCAATCGCAGGGCACACGGGGACAGACAACTCACTCGCTCGGTCACACCTAGGGACAATTTGGACCCGCCAATCCACCTGAAATGCATGTCTTTGGAATGTGGGAGGAAACCGGAGTGCCCGGAGGAAACCCACGCAAGCACGGGGAGAACATACAAACTCCGCACAGGAAGTCCGGTTGCTGGATTTGAACCCACACAGGAGGTTCCCGAGACCTTGGAACTGTGCCGGAAACGCGCTAACCACTGCGCCGCCGTCCTGCCCGACTTCAAACATAAAGATATAAAACTGTAATTTCTTGTGAAGAATCAACAATAAGTGGAACACAATCATGAAGTGGAACACACTTTATTGGATATTTTAAACTTTTTTAACAAATAAAAAACGGAAAAGTGGGTGTGCAAAATTATTCAGCCCCATTGAGTTAATAATTTGTAGCGCCACCTTTGACTGCGATTACAGCTGCAAGTCGCTTGATGTATGTCTATCAGTTTTGCACATCGAGAAACTGATATTTTTGCCCATTCCTCCTTGCAAAACAGCTGGAGTTCAGTGAGGTTGGATGGAAAGCGTTTGTGAACAGCGGTTTTCAGTTCTTTCCACAGATTCTCAATTGGATTGAGGTCTGGACTTTGACTTGGGCATTCTAACACCTTGATATGTTTTTTGGTGAACTATTCCATTGTAACTTTTGCTTTACGTTTTGGATCATCGTCTTGTCGCAAAACAAATCTCCGTCCCAGTCTCAGGTCTTTTGCGGACTCCAGCAGGTTTTCTTCCAGAATGGTCCTGTAGTTGGCTCCATCCATCTTCCCATCAATATTAACCATCTTCCCTCTCCCTGCTGCAGAAAAGCAGGCCCAAACCATGATGCTGCCACCACCATGTTTGACTGTAGGGATGGTGTGTTGAGGGTGATGAGCTGTGCTGCTTTCACGCCAAACATAACGTCTTGCATTGTTGCCAAAAAGTTTGATTTTGGTCTCATCTGACCACAGCACCTTCTACATGTTTGTTGTGTGCCCCAGGTGGCTTGTGGCAAACTTTAAACGATACAATTTATGGATATCTTTAAGAAATTGCTTCCATCTTTCCACTCTTCCATAAAGGCCAGATTTGTGCGGTATATGACTAATTGTTGTCCTATGGACAGATTCTCCCACCTCAGCTGTAGACCTCTGCAGTTCATCCAGAGTGATCATGGGCCACTTGGGTGCATCTCTGATCAGTTTTCTCCTTGTATGTGCTGGAAGTTTGAGGGGACGGCCCGATCTTGGTCGATTTGCAGCGGTCCAACACTCCTTCCATTTCAATATTATTGCTTGCACAGTTCTCCTTGGGATGTTTAAAGCTTGGGAAATCCAAGTCTACCTTTAAACTTCTCCACAATAGTATATCCGACCTGCCTGGTGTGTTCCTCGTTCTTCATGATGCTCTCTGCGCTTTAAACAGACCTCTGAGACTATCACAGTGTAGGTGTATTCATACAGAGACTTGATTCACACACAGGTGGATTCCATTTATCATTGTTAATCATTTTGATCAACATTGAATCATTGATTCACTGAACTTCTGGACAGAGTTTTCTGCACTGAAAGTAAAAGGGCTGAATCATTTTGCACACCCACTTTTTCGGGTTTTATTTGTTAAAAACGTTGAAAATATCCAATAAAGTGTGTCCCACATATTGTTGATGCTACACAAGAAATTACAGTTTTTTTATTTTGGTGTTGGAAGTCTAAAATGTGGCAAAAGGTCACAATGTTCAAGGGGGCCAAATAATTTCGCAAGCCACTGTATATTGAGTGAATGAAATCTACCATCGGAGTTGTTTTGACAAAATTTAACACTTTCCAAAGTGTTAATTTAATTGTACCCACACTGACTACGTAGGTGTTGAATTTGACAGTGCACTCATATGTCAAGAGTAAAATGAAGCGTGGTAATTTATACTTTTTTCCTGCACCTTTCCAGTTGAAATGATGTAATGGTGTGCAAACTCTTAGTTAATATTTACATCACAGCCCTCGTGGGTTCTACTTGAAACTGGCAAGGATGAGGAGATAAGCCTGGGAAAACGAAGCCCTGGTGTCATCCCTTCTGCACATATCATGCTAATTATGAGCAACCTTTGGAATCGATGAAGTCATCAGTTTTTACTTAAATCAATGAAGTCATTAAATGGTTATTTTTGTTCGGTGAGACCAAGGATTCTGATTTGGTGATCATGTCAGCCCCAAAACCAACCAATTAGTGATAATATTTGCAGGCTAACAGCAAGGCAAGCCATCTAGTCCTTTTTTACCCGTTGCATGGACTTACCTGTCTATGTATGCTTTTATTCAAAAAGAGCAGCACAAATACTTCATTCGGTTGAGGCATGACTCCATCAGTTTTACACATCGAGAAACTGATATTTTTGCCCATTCCTCCTTGCAAAACAGCTTGAGTTCCATGAGGTTGGATGGAAAGCGTTTGTGGACAGCAGTTTTCAGTTCTTTCCACAGATTCTCAATTGGATTGAGGTCTGGACTTTGACTTGGGCCTTCTAACACCTTGATATGTTTTTTGGTGAACTATTCCATTGTAGCTTTTTCTTTGCGTTTTGGATCATTGTCTTGTTGCAAGACAAATCTCCATCCCAGTCTCAGGTCTTTTGCGGACTCCAGCAGGTTTTCTTCCAGAAGCGTCCTGTATTTGGCTCCATCCATCTTCCCATCCATTTTAACCATCCTCCCTCTCCCTGCTGCAGAAAAGCAGGCCCAAACCGTGATGCTGCCACCACCATGTTTGACTGTAGGGATGGTGTGTTGAGGGTGATGAGCTGTGCTGCTTTCACGCCAAACATAACGTCTTGCATTGTTGCTAAAATGTTCGATTTTGGTCTCGTCTGACCAGAGCACCTTCTACTACATGTTTGGTATGTCTCCCACAGCAGCAGACAAGAAAACGCTTCAAGGGTCATCCACACAGCCCAGAGAATCATTGGTTGCTCTCTACCCAGTCTGCAGGACATTGCCGGCTCTCGCTACCTCAGCAGAGCAGAAAACATCATCAAGGACTTTTCTCACCCTGGCCACCATCTCTTTGACCTGCTGCCTTCCGGCAAGCGCTACAGGTCACACAAAACAAAAACAAACAGACTCAGAGACACTTTCCTACCCAGAGCCATTACAACCCTTAACACACACCGCACAAAAAACTGAAACACTTGCAAACACACTACCTCAGACAGATGTAAAATTGTATTCATGCAAATACTCACTTTGCACAATGTTGCCTATTTTTGCACTACCGCATATCCCACTAATTGTATCTAACATCCTACATGCCCACATTTCTTGTGTATATATTGTGTAAATTATAACCTTATCTTGTTTGTTCCTTTATCCTCTTTGTTTTCTTTTATCCTCACTGTTTAATGTGAAACTGGAGTGCGTCCCCGGGTTTGTAACAATGACAATAAAGGTATCTCATCTCATTAGCTGCACCGCTTATCCTCAGAAGGGTCGCGGGGGTGCTGGAGCCCTTCCCAGCAATCATTGGGCAGTGGGCAGGGGACACCCGGAACTGGTTGCCAGCCAATCGCAGGGCACACGGGGACAGACAACTCACTCGCCCATTCACACCTAGGGACAATTTGGACCGGCCAATCCACCTGACATGCATGTCTTTGGAATGTTGGAGGAAACCGGAGTGCCCAGAGGAAACCCACGCAAGCACGGGGAGAACATACAAACTCCGCACAGGAAGTCCAGTAGCTGGATTTGAACCCACACAGGAGATTCCCAAGACCTTAGAACTGTGCCGCACACGTGCTAACCACTGCTCCGCCGTGCTGCCACAATAAACATGTTCTCTAACATGATAAACCAAAAAGGGGGGTCCGTGAGGGCATTCGAGCGCCTATGCGAGATTTTCAACAAACAATAATATACCATCAAAACATTGCAAGGAATCATGGATTGATTCTCGAAAATATAAGCACTGCGCATAAAATAAATTAATATTCAATAATCATTTTAAAATGTAATGGAAAATAAAAGAAACAATATTCTTTTTAGATTTTATATTCATTATAACATCCAAGGTGGAGAAGAAATGTGAATGATAAATGGACTGTATGTAATATTTAGTTGCTCCTGGTAGTACAAAAACACTTTTGGTTAATAAAATAAAACAATACTAATTTGAATACAAGGCAAAAATACATGAACAATCATAGCGAAGCTACTTTTATTTTTTTTATTTTTTTAAAAACAGCATAGGACGAGAAATTTGAATTTCTTTTACATAAATAAAAACTCAACTTCAGTCTCCCCCATGTTTATATGATAATTAATGTATATTTGCTTTTATTTCAATCACAATTTTTAATATAAATGTTTTAATATATTCTACTACTAGGACACACTAAAAATATTCAATATCCTTTTAGAATTAACTCAGTTAAAATATTTGACCATCCAGTTTTCAGCAAAATCATCAGTCATGGCATTTTTTTCCAAAGGGAAAAAAGTAAATTTTGAAATAAAAAAAATAAAAAATCTTGAGAATTGTCAAAAATTTCTTCAAAGAGGAGGACTAGACAATTTTACTTGGGAAGGTTATCTCATCTCATCTCATTAGCTGCACCGCTTATCCCCAGTAGGGTCGCAGGGGTGCTGGAGCCCATCCCAGAAATCATCGGGCAGTGGGCAGGGGACACCCTGAACTGGTTGCCAGCCAATCGCAGGGCACACAGGGACAGACAACTCGCTTGTTCATTCACACCTAGGGACAATTTGGACCGGCCAAATCCACCTGAAACCCACACAAGCACTGGGAGAACATACAAACTCCGCACAGGAAGTCCGGTAGTCACATGTGGTTCCCAAGACCTTAGAACTGTGCCGCACACGCGCTAACCACTGCGCCGCCGTGCTGGGGAAGGTTATCATTTCCCGTATTTTATCTTATGTTTTGTTCACTATATTAACTGGACTTTTGTCTATAGACAATTTTTCCTTTTTTAGTTACAGTCGCGATAAAATTCTCAGAGAAAGCCAAAGGGATAGATGCCCAAAGGGCTACTACAATCATCCGGTCAAATGGTGACGTTTTTTTTTTTTTTGTGCAAATTCATTTTATACTACGGTCAACATTACTGGCGGGCCACATATTAATAATTTTATGACCGAGACCACGGGGGTCAGTAAAAATTTTATCACGCGCCGTAACTGGCCCCCGGGCCGGACTTTGGACTTGTCTACTCTATAGTAATAACAATTTTAATAGTGAGTAAGAAGGAATAGTAAGGCAAGGCAAGGGAAGTTTATTTGTATTGCACAATTCATACACAAGGCAATTCAAAGTGCTTTCCAGAAATGGCAAAGAGACAGGTTGAAAACACACAATTACAGTTAAAACATAGAAGAAAAGACATTGAAAATTTAAAATGTGGTTTTTAAAATGCATTAAAACAGATTTTTCAGTTCACAAAAATATTGTACATGATACAAAATAATATTGCTGAAATATTAGTCTATATATTCATGCAGTTTTAATCACTTCAGATTTTTCAGTTCATATATTCTTCGTGGTCTGCTGTCCCGCCACAGTTGTAATGCCTTCTCAAGGTCCAATTGCAGCAACGGAATTTCCATAGCTAATTTGTGGTTTTCATTGTCGCGGTGCCGATCCAATGTGCTTTTCTGAAAGTTCGTATTGCGAAATGATTTATGCAATCCAGTTTTTTAGTC
The DNA here is from genome assembly GCF_059441175.1 of Urocampus carinirostris. Classification (NCBI taxonomy): domain Eukaryota; kingdom Metazoa; phylum Chordata; class Actinopteri; order Syngnathiformes; family Syngnathidae; genus Urocampus; species Urocampus carinirostris. Next base: position 42,080,229 of record NC_142354.1, read on the forward strand.
ACGCTGGGTGCACGCATGACTTTTCTTCCAAAATGGACTAAATTTTATTCCTGGTTATGCTACGAGGGGGATGATAATGGATTGGACCTTGAGAAGGCATTACAACTGTAGCGGGACAGCAAACCACAAAGAATATATGAACTGAAAAATCTGAAGGGATAACTGCTTTGTATTACCAATTAACTGTGATGATTAAAACTGCATGAATATATAGATTAGTATTTCAGCAATATTATTTTGTATAATGTACAATATTGTGAACAGAAAAACCTGAAGTGATAACTGCTTTGTATTACCAATTAACTATGATGATTAAAACTGGATGAAAATAGAGATTAATATAATCATTTCAGCAATATTATTTTGTATAATGTACAATATTGTTGTCAACTGAAAAATCATGAAGTGATAACTGATTTGTATTACCAATAAACTGTGATGATTAAACCTGAATGAATATATAGATTTATATTACAGTGGAACCTCGGTTTTCGAACGCCTCTCAGTTCGAACAAATCGGTTCTCGACCAAAAATTTCGAGAAATTTTTGCTTCGCTTTTCGTTCAAAAAATCGCCGGTACGCTAGGGTGCGATGCTGAGCGGCGTACGGGTGTAGATCGTGTAGATTGCCCCCACCCCTCGTGAAGAACTGTTATGACGTGCGCGCGCACTTCTTTTTGCTTTCGCTTTAGATATCGGTGAACGGAGTGTTTTAGCCCCTAAATAGGCCTCCGAAGAAGGTCGGTGCAAGCAACAAAGTTGCTACAGGTGAAAAAAGAAAAGTAGTGCGTACAACTATTGCATTTAAGAAAGAAATAATGGCAAAATATGAAGAAGGTGTGCGAGTTTCCCTTCTTTCGAGGGAATGAAGCATGGCTTCTGCAGACCTTCACAAAGGTAAGAAATCCTATTCATAATTCTTTTCTTTATCCTTTAACCGCTCACCACTTTTTGTGGAGACCCGGGTGCTAAATGACGTGTAAACGACCTGATTTTTTTAGTTGTACACGTTCATGTTAGCGTAATCTTTCGTACGGAAGATTACGCTAACGCGAACGTACGATTAGCCTGGGTTAGCTTCATGTTTACGTTCATAGTAAGCGGTCAGGGTGTTGGAACGGATTAAAACGATTTTACATTACTTTTAATGGGAAAAACGATTTTCGGTGATCGAACAAATCGGTTTTCGAACAGGGTTCTGGAACGGATTATGGTCGAGAACCGAGGTTCCACTGTATATATTTGTCGCTGATTTACAATTTCAACCCGATAACACTAGATTTTGGGGACCCATAGATTTTTGAGCATGCGAGTCCCCGGGACCCATCACTTTTCACAGGTCAAATGAACACTGCTGGTATGACTGCAGAGAGTATAGTTGTTCGTATGTGAGAGTACGATGTTAAATGTGAAAGCGAGTCTGATTTATGCTCAAAATGTTTGTAAAATCCTTAAAAAAAAAAAAAAAAGATTTCCCCAGCTCGACTTGGAGCCGCCGCGTGACTTATGTCACAACTCCGATACCGTTCACATGTCATTCCTCACTTCCTCGCCGTTACTGAGAATGATAACAAAGTGTGGGACAGTTGACAGGTGGACACACAGCATGACACACACGCATCCACAAATAGAAAAAAAAATAAATCGTGAAGGTTGAACCTAAGTATAAAAGTAGCAAAAAAACACATGCTTCTTCTCAGAAACGTTGGTGACGCTTCGCAGACATGCTGAGGTTTTTGGTCTTGACAACCCTGGCAGCCTTGGGTAAGGAAAGCGACACACACATATACAATGAAAATGTTCTTTATTGATAGTCTTCCCCAACATGAGGCTGCTTACTTTCAACTTGTCAGTCCTTTAAGCTTACTGAGTTGGGTAGGGTTACTTTAACTGGATTACTTTCAATTACTTTTGGATGACTCCAATACCAAATATGCTCACCATACAAAGGTTTCAGGTTACGAAGTACCTGAACAGGAAATTATTGCCTTTTGTTACAAAGGCGTTTCAGGATACAAAGTGATTCCCTTGGTCTGGGAATCTCCTCCAACTTAAATCGTCTTCCGCATGACCAGGGTTGGGTAGGGTTACTTTAACTTGATTACTTTCAATTACTTTTGAATGACTCCAATACCAAATATGCTATAAAAGACAAAAGAAACTAAATATGAATAAAATTCAGACTCACAACACGTGGTAAGCTTTCTCTCCTGGCTTTGATCTCTTTGATCTCCGGCAAAACTCACATAAAATGCGACAGAAACAAAATGAAAATGAATCCAAACAGCTTGCCAACATCATTTTTGCCGTTCCAGGGATTCCGTTACTCCCCAAGCCTGCACAAAATTTTGTCATTTTATTCCGATTTTGTTTCTATTTGGTATTGGAGTAATCCAAAAGTAATTGAAAGTAATCAAGTTAAAGTAACCCTACCCAACCCTGCTCACTATACAAAGGTTTCAGGTTACGAAGTACCTGAACAGGAAATTATTGCCTTTCGTTACAAAGGCGTTTCAGGATACAAAGTGATTCCCTTGGTGTGGGAATCTCTCCTCAACTTAAATCGTCTCCCCCATGACCAGGGTTGGGTAGGGTTACTTTAACTGGATTACTTTCAATTACTTTTGGATTACTCCACTACCAAATATGCTAATAAAAGACAAAATAAACTAAATATGAATTGAATTATGACTCACAACACGTGGTAAGCTTTCTCTCCCGGCTTTGATCCCTTTGATCTCCGGCAAAACGAACATAAAATGCGACAGAAACAAAATGAAAATAAATCCAAACAGCTTGCCAACATCATTTTTGCCGTTCCATGTATTCCGTTACTCCCCAAGCCTGCACAAAATTTAGTCATTTTATTCATATTTAGTTTCTTTTGTCTTTTATTAGCATATTTGGTTTTGGAGTAATCCAAAAGTAATTGAAAGTAAACCAGTTAAAGTAACCCTACCCAACCCTGGTTACAATGCATTGAAACAGACTCACTTTTCTCCAACAGTGCTGGCTGAGCTGGTACCCGAGCCCAGGTACCTGGAAGACAGTTTGGAGAGGGTGGTAGGAGGTGAAGTGGCACGGCCCAACTCCTGGCCCTGGCAGGTAAGCACGGCATTGAATTCATTAGATCGTGTGGAATAACCGTATTTTCCGCACTATAAGGCGCACCGGGTTATAGGGTGCACCCCCAAAAAATAGTTGTTGGTCCTATATTTTCCATACATAAGGCGCGCCGGATTATAAGGTGCTACAATGGGAACGTCGACAAAACAGTCAGATAGTTCAGTCCAACTTATTACCCCTTAACATTGCGAAAGCTTGCAAAGAAGCAAATACGTGTCTCAGAAATGTACGGAAACAGTGTCTGTACGATGTCACCAAACACTTAAATGCATCGTTCCAAATATCATTCGGAAGGTTAAAGTCTTGGGATTCAGCAAAGTAAGAATTTTATTGTGCAGGGAAACGGGGTTCTTTACCGTGCATATGACCATAAACACTTTGAATTGAATTTAGTTTCAAAATAGACTCATCACAGAAACATCAAGATCGTTCTAAAACGAGATACCGGGAAAATATAAAGGCGTATAGCTCACCTAAGTTCTCTTGCAGCCATCACGTTCAATAATGAGACGTAACCATGGTCTTCTTACAACCGTGAGTGTAGTAAATCCAGGAGAGTAAAATATTTACAAATACAGACTATTAAAAAATGTTTTCTCTTTGCCGTAGTACAACCCGACGTGTGATTCACATTCATCTTTTTCGGCCAATTGCAGGCTTTGTTTCGCCCCTTTAGCCTATGCGAGCCTGTAAATGATAAAAAGGATCCGCCCCCTTTACCTCCGAATAACTTTAGCCAATAGTGACTGATTCAAATGATGATTGACAATTGGTTAGCCAATGAAACGCCGGTAAATAAATCCCAGCATACACCGCGGACGACTTCGCCTTCGGGGGAAAATCGAGTCGGCGGCTGCTTGCCTTAGTTGCGAGACTTTGCGACTTAATATTGATCCATATATAAGGCGCACTGTATTATAAGGCGCATGGTCAGCTTTTGAAAAAAATAAAGGCTTTTAGGTGCGTCTTATAGTGCGGAAAATACGGTAATTGGGCCAATGAGATTTTTTTTTACATTTGGATTCTTGTTTCTTGTGTTTCCTGTTAGATTTCACTTCAATACAAATCCGGGTCCCGATTCTACCACACATGCGGTGGAACTCTGATTGAGAGAGGTTGGGTCATGACTGCTGCTCACTGTGTGGACAGGTATTAACACTGGGATGTCAGACTTAGGTTGGGTCTGGTTGCTGGATCGGTTCTGTGGTGGGAAACATCAGTAAAGGAATGTCAACGCCAATTTTTTTTAGCCTCGTTTTTCAATATTGTGCTTTATAATTCGGCCTACATGACTAAATGACCCTACACATTATAGTCCCAGATGACAAGGGATCTTTTCTAAAGGCAACACATTTTTCACATGTAATGGAGGGAAATTGTTGATTTTTGGCATTTAATGTGCAAACTGGTTTATTTCACCTGAACCAACTCAACACGCTATAAAAACTCAATACTACCCTTTAACAGCCGGAGAGAGCATATAAAAAGCCCAAATGTGTAATAGTTGACCACTAGATGACACTCTGTTGTCTGGTGCAAGCAAGGGCCAGTGTCTCAGAGCACAGCGTTGCGGAACCCTGGTGGACAAACATGGCGGGGACCCATGTAGGGATTCCATTGTGTAAAAGGAATACAAACTTCTTGGCCTATGCATTTTTAATTTAAAAAAATAACATTGGTATGGGGCAGCATGGCGGCGCAGTGGTTAGCGCGTGTGCGGCACAGTTCTAAGGTCTCGGGAACATCCTGTGTGGGTTCAAATCCAGCTACCGGACTTACTGTGCAGAGTTTGTATGTTCTCCCCGTGCTTGCGTGGGTTTCCTCCGGGCACTCCGGTTTCAGGTGGATTGGCCGGTCCAAATTGTCCCTAGCAAGCGAGTTGTCTGTCCCTGTGTGCCCTGCGATTGGCTGGCAACCGGTTCAGGGTGTCCCCTGCCCACCGCCCGACAGGGTTGGGTAGGGTTACTTTAACTGGATTACGATCAATTACTTTTGGTTAAAGTAACCCTACCCAACCCTGCTGCCCGATGATTGCTGGGATGGGCTCCAGCACCCCCGCGACCCTACTGAGGATCAGCGGTGCAGCTAATGAGATGAGATGAGAACATTGGTATGATAGTTCGTGTATAGGAAAACCTTTTTAATTTTAAGTCAACACAAAGTATGTATCTTATGGGCCCCATTTATTTAAACACATCATTTTGATTCATGTATTTCACCTATGTCAAAGCCAAGGCTCATGGGCCAAATGGGGCGGCATTAGCTCAGTAGGTAGAGCGCTCGTCTTGGGATCAAGAGATCGCAGTTCGAATCCCGGCTCCTCCGTGTTACATGTTGAAGTGTCCTTGGATAAGACACTGAACCCCTAATACCCCCAATAAGCAGGTTAACGCCTTACATGGCTGCACGGCCGCTATTGGGAAATGTGAAGCACATTGTAAAGCTCTTTAGAAAGTCATTGACTCGAAAAGCGCTATAGAAATGCAGATTATTTCATTTCATTTCATTTCATATGTGGTGAAGGTTTTCTGAGGTCCGAGATAATCTTGATACATTATTGTATCATACACCTGTAATTGTTGGGTGTATTTTTCATTGTACATTACCTTTTGTTGAAGAAAAGGTTGTTCATTAATTGATCTTTGCACTTTACTTTTCTGCTTTCAGCCAGAGAACATGGCGTGTGGTTCTGGGGGAACATGACCTGAATAGCAACAGTGGCAGGGAGCAAGTCATGAGCGTCAGCCAGGTTTACATCCACCCAAGATGGAATTCCAACAGTGTGGCCAACGGGTGTGAATTATGCTTTTTTCTGTTCTGTTTACATATGTTGGATAACATAACTTAAGTTTTGGGAAATTGATAAATTTTAGGTTTAGTAGACACCCGTGTTCCCTCTAAGCTGCGCGCGTGCGCAATTACACACTGCTCGCACATTCTCAGCGCACAAGAAAATCTAGCCAGCGCACAAAAATCAGGGCTCAAAATGACTAATTAAGAAGCGACTTAAGTCAAAGTTACAGTGCATGAAGGTAAAAATACACGGGTTCCCCTGACGTTGTGTCCTAAATGCGGTATTTTGAAGTCGAGTCGAAGTAGAACGAAGTTGAGTAGAGTTTTTCGAGAACCGGCTTCTTCGGCTCGGCTCACTAAAAGGAACCAGCTCCTCCGGGTCCTAAACGGCTCTTCAGGTTGTTTTTGCTTCTTTCATCCCAACATGAGCAAATATTATGTCAAACTATGCACAAAATGACTTAAAAGAAGGGGGGAATAGAACAAAAAAGAAAAAAAAATACCAAAATGAAAAAGTAGTAAAAAGCAGAGAAAAAAAGAAAAAAAAGGAAGAGAAAAAAAGAAGAAAACATTTAGAAAAAAGCCAGAAAAAAAACAAAAGAAAGAAACATAGGAAAAAAAGTAAATAGAGAACAAAAAGAAAAAAGTAACAGCTAGGAAAAAATAAACACAATGGGATTTTTTTTAAGGAATAAAAAAAATGAAAAAAACAGGGAAAAAGAAGAAAAAGTTTGTGTTGCATTCAAATAATTTCCAATTATACCAAGTCAATCTTGTTGCCAACATTGTACTTCCACTAAAAATGTGATTAAATACGATTGTGTATCGTGCAACCGACTAAATAAGCCCCCAAAAATGTTAGTATAATGCGACAAAAGATACCAGGGGAAAAAAAATGGAAATCTTGTGAAAGAATTATTGTAAAAACAAATGACGTTTGTAGGCCGTACAACCTTTGCAATAGTACATGAGTCAATTCATTCAAAAGTGAAAAATAATTTTGCATTGCCGGAAACTCAGCAAAATGTAACTTGATGTCAAGTTTTGGACATGTTGGATAATGACTTAGTTGCCACACTTGGGATTGCCGTTGCTCACTGTTGTTTCAAGCGTCGCTCACCGACTTTGTGTGAATGCTCAGACCCGCGGAAAATTAGAGGGAACATTGGATGCAAGTACCAAAATCTTTAGAAGTTTTTTGAGTCAAAGTACAAACTACATTTGTGTCACACAGCTTCGACATTGCTCTGCTGCGTCTGTCCGGTGAGGCCTCCCTCAACTCTTACGTGAAGCTGGGCTCTCTTCTCCCCTCTGAAGAGATTCTGCCCCACAACAACCGCTGCTACATCACCGGTTGGGGACGCACCTCCAGTCAGTCCGCCACACTTTGACTATTTCTTTTTTTTGTTTCTTTGGCGCTCATTGATATTTGCCTTGCAGCCGGCGGTAGCCTGTCCCCTCAACTGAAACAGGCTTACCTTCCCTTGGTCGGCCACCAGACCTGCACCAGCTCTAGCTGGTGGGGAAGCACCATCAAGACGACGATGGTGTGTGCCGGTGGTTCTTCCGAGTCCGGATGCAACGTGAGTTCCTTCCAGGAAAAATCATATCTCGTAACGTTTGTCACCTATCACTAACGATACCAAATTCGCATAAACACTACATGCAGGGAATAGTCAGATTAAGATTAGGATATTATTGATTTGCAGGGTTGGGTAGGGTTACTTTAACTCATCTCATCTCATCTCATTAGCCGTACCGCTTATCCTCATTAGGGTCGCGGGGGGGCTGGAGCCCATCCCAGCCATCTCCGGGCAGTGGGCGCCATGGCAAGACATGACAGCGTAGCAAAATTCTTACATTAAAACTTTCAAAATAAATGGTTTTGAACATACATACCATATAAAAAATAAGCTAATAAATCAACACGGTAATGAACTACACAGCAGTCAAGGATTTGATATGGACGCAAACTCAAAAGTATCTTGAGCAAATTTCTGATGTCCAAAGCTTTTTATCATGCATGGAGTAAGATCAGGGTCTTGGCAGAATCAGCGGGAAAATGTCAAAAAAGTCTAGACTTTTTCTTGGTGCAGACAAGCTAGCTTGAACTAATTGAGGGTCCGCTTAAGATATGACTGAGTTTCTATTACTAACATGTAAACTTTTGCATAGACATGCCCCCTCTTAACTCTCCGATTTGATTTCCTCCTATGTTCCTGCACAGAGCCTCTGCTCGGGAAATGCTGGTCTCACAGAGTTTAACCAGGTTTAACAAACGTTCCAGCAACGCACAGAACAAAGGAGCACGCTTAAGTACTCCAAGAGCAATCAGTCCAATGCGTCTCAGCCGGTGTCAAGGGGCGGGGCCAGCTGGGCGCCATGACAACCGTGCAGGACATGACACTTAATAGAGAAAATATTTAGGATTCTACTTTTTAGGGACACCTCAAACGACGCAACCCACCTTTAATCTTTGAATTATTTCAGGGCGACTCTGGCGGCCCGCTGAACTGCCTGGTGGATGGAAAATACTACGTGCACGGCATTGCCAGTTTCGTGTCCGGCTATGGATGCAACGCCCTTAGGAAGCCCACCGTCTTTACCCGCGTTTCTGCTTACAACGAATGGATGGACTCGGTGGGTGACCTGACTGACTTCCAAAATTGACTTCACATCATCCTGACTTCTCTGCAACATTTCTTTTTTTCTTTTGGGCAGATCATGTTCTAAACAGACGAAGTAATCCAAGAAGAACCAGTTCTTTCTTTAGGTGCAACAATGTAGTCTTTCAGAATAAAGATCATCTCCATAAACTTGGTATTGACTTTTTTCAGATGTGTTTCCCACCAGGGTTGGGTAGGGTTACTTTAACTGGGTTACTTTCAATTACTTTTGGATTACTCCAATACCAAATACCGTAAATTCCGGACTATGAGCCGCTACTTTTTTCCCCAACCTTCAACCCTGCGGCTTATTCAGTGATGCGGCCAATTTATGTCATCTTTCTAACAGTCGCCAGCGGCGCTCGAGTACAAAAGGTAAGATTTAGACCGGTGGAATATATGCACTGAGGAAGACTGCAACTTCTAAGCTTGTGAGAGAAAGAAGGGGCGGAGCAAACACGGGCTGACGGGAAGTGGAGTAAAGGTGAGACGTGTTTGTGGACGCGGCGGACAATAGTGGATATATATTTTTCCCACCCTTACCTTTGGAAATATACACTTTTTTCCTTGGATTACTTTCAACGGGACCCGGACTCTGCAGGTCTGCATCAAACCTTGGGTACCGGTATCATTTTCCGTTAATTTAGCTGGCTGAGATTTTTTGACTGTGTACTTTAATGAGGGACATTCAGTTTCAATCGCGGGATTTAAAGTCGGATTAGGGATAATTCTGTGTTTATGTTACATTTTTCAATGTGGGCGCTAAAGCTTATATACAGGTGCGGCTTGTGTATGTACAAAATCGGTTTTCCTTTTAAAATGTGGTGGATGCAGCTTATAATCAGGTGCGCTCTATAGTCCGGAATTTACGGTATGCTAATAAAAGACAAAAGAAACTAAATGTGAATAAAATGATGACTCACAACACGTGGTAAGCTTTCTCTTCTGGCTTTGATCTCTTTGATCTCCGGCAAAACTAACATCAAATGCGACAGAAACAAAATGAAAATAAATCCAGACAGCTTGCGAACATCATTTTTGCCGTTCCATGTATTCCGTTACTCCCCAAGCCTGCACAGAATGTGGTCATTTTATTCATATTTAGTTTCTTTTGTCTTTTATTAGCATATTTGGTATTGGAGTAATCCAAAAGTAATTGAAAGTAATCCAGTTCAAGTAACCCTACCCAACCCTGTTTCCCACTAAAGTAAACACTTAAAGTTCCTTTCAATGCATCATTCCATTGAAAGTCCCAAATGAATTTAATTAGACAAACATATGTAACACATGCAGGGGCATGGTGAAACGTATATACTGCATGGAGAATAGGATATGTGGATTTTATTCTCTTTAGAAGGAAGGAAGATGAAAACCTCAGTGTATTTTGTGCACCGGGGTGCTGGCATATGAGTCAGTCAAAATAGAAGCGGAATTTAGAAACAAAACACCACACTCTCAAAGATAAACCTGCTGAGTGCAGTACTTCAAAAGACAACTTGGAGACCGAAGCACATCACAAAAGAGGCTTGCTTCTTTGTGCTTGAACCGAGGAAAGAACATGCATGCATCTTAGCAGGTGGCGTATATATATCTCATCTCATCTCATCTCATCAGCCGTACTCCTTATCCTCATTAGGGTCGCAGGGGGGGCTGGAGCCCATCCCAGCAATCATTGGGCAGTGGGCAGGGGACACCCTGAACTGGTTGCCAGCCAATCGCAGGGCACACAGGAACAGACAACTCATTCGCTCATTCACACCTAGGGACAATTTGGACCAGCCAATTCACCTGAAATGCATGGTTTTGGAATGTATATATATATATATATATATATATATATATATATATATATATATATATATACATATATATACATACAGGGTTGTGTAGGGTTACTTTAACTTGATTGCTTTCAATTACTTTTGGATTACTCCAATACCAAATATGCTAATAAAAGATAAAAGAAACTAAATATGAATAAAATGACTAAATTTTGTGCAGGCTTGGGGAGTAACGGAACACATGAAACGGCAAAAATGATGTTGGCAAGCTGTTTAGATGTATTTTCATTTTGTTTCCGTCGCATTTGATGTTCGTTTTGCCGGAGATCAAAGAGATCAAAGCCAGGAGAGAAAGCTTACCACGTTTTGTGAGTCATCATTTTATTTATATTTAGTTTCTTTTGTCTTTTATTAGCATATTTGGTATTGGAGTCATCCAAAAGTAATTGAAAGTAATCCAGTTAAAGTAACCCTACCCAACCCTGTTTCTGTGGCATTTTATGTTAGTTTTGCCGGAGATCAAAGAGATCAAAGCCAGGAGAGAAAGCTTACCACGTGTTGTGAGTCTGAATTTTATTCATATTTACTTTCTTTTGTCTTTTATTAGCATATTTGGTATTGGAGTAATCCAAAAGTAATTGAAAGTAATCCAGTTAAAGTAACCCTACCCAACCCTGTTACTAATAATTATTATGAAAAAGAAAAAAGAAACCATTCCTGTAGCATTGTGTTCGTGTCAATGTGGGGCTGCTGCTAGGACACGTTTATTTCCGGGTTGTTTAATTTTTGTACACAGTTTTTTTTTTTTATTCACAACAGTCAGGTTTATTTATTTTACTTATTTATTTTTGGGTGTGAGTATTTTGGATATCGTACATTTTATGTTGATTTAATGAAGTGCTTTAATTTTATTTACTTGAGTTGTATTCAATTATATAAAAAAAACATCTACTTCCTGGTTGTGTTGCCTTCAGGATGAATCAAGTAGCATACACAGTAATATACACCAAAAAATATATTAGAATGTCAAAGTCCAGACCTGAACCTGTGGAAAGAACCGAAAACTGCTGTTCACTAAGAAATCGTGTCTTACCGTCTACAGCTCACTGCTAGACTGCCAACAAACCCCGCCTTCCGGTCACATGTCAAAAGCCAAACCAAACCTTACCCCATACCAGCAGGTGGCACTGTTGTACTCATCATTGCAGGACACTTATACAGAAACTATACAACAAATTTCAGCAGGAATTTCAATAATTTTATTATTACACCCGTTACATGAATAGCACAATCTTTTCACTCGATTAGTTTGAGGAGTGGAATTTTTTGATGTAAGTCGCAGATTGTAATTAGGGTAAAATGGTGGTTTATTATGTCAGACCAGGTGAGAACCACGGTTCTAAACATTGTTTCTGTTGTTCAAATTCAAATTATTATTGCATTTGTGAAAAGAAAATACCATTGGCAAACAACAAGGAGGTGGCCATCTTGAGATTTATTTTCAAGTGAAGATTACATCACAGTTCCTCAGTTCTCTAGTAAGCCATTTGCAGCTCTGTTTCAGAATACAGCTTAACCGTGACTGGTTCTTACCCAAAACTTATAAATCATCCCAGGCCAACTTTGTTATTCAGCTTGCAGATAAAACTTTTAATCATATTTTTCATATTTTTTATTTTGCTTTTTCTGCCTTGACCTTCTATTTCTAGGGTAAAAGAAAAGTTAAATACACTTTGAAAACACGATTCTTGGTCAGCACTAATGCAAGCAAATTAAATCAATGGATACAGGAAGAAAGGAAGGACGGATGGAAGGGAGGATGGGGGGCCAACTTGCACTGGCTCCCAGTCCACTTAAGATGTGACTTTAAGGTTCTCTTATTAACATATAAATGTTTGCATAGACTTGCACCCTCTTATCTCTCTGATTTGATTTACCGCTATGCTCCTGCACGGAGTCTGCGCTCGGAAAATGCCGGTCTACTTGTGACTCCGAGAGCCAAGAAGTCTGCAGGCTCGAGAGCGTTCTCCATCCGGGCCCCGGTGCTATGAAATGCCCTGCCTCTGGAAGTTTTTAAATCAAGGCACACTTTCATTCCAAAGCTTATGATTGATTCCCACCTCATATTCTGTATTGTCCCGTCTTTTTCCGACTGCCTGCCTGGTGGTGAAGGAGAAGGACGAATTGAGATGAGTCAGCAGACCAGCGTTTGACCTGAAGCATGTGAACGCCTGCATGGACCAGCTGGCAGAGATGAGATGCTGCGTCGTGGCTGTCAAAGATTTTCTGGACTAGTTTACAGGCTGTCATGCACTTTCCGGACAAACTTTCAACATGTTACCCAGTGTTTACTATGTTTGTGTACTGTAATGCTAATTGTAATTCACCCAGGTCATCCTGGAAGGGGGCTACCACTTGTGAAGTCCCTTCTCAAGGTTTCTCTTTTTCCTCACGCTGAGCTTTTGAGTTGTTCCTTGCCCGCATGTTGGTTTAAGATCAGGTCATTGTGTCATTGTTATCCTGTGCAGTCCTTTGAGACATTTTTGTGATTAAGGGCGTCATAAATAAATTTGACTTGACTTGAATTGAAATTGACGCTATGTTGAGTTTCTCCTGCACGGACAAGGCACAAGTGGGTTAATGGAGCTGATTAGTTCACACAAGGGACAGGGCTGATGCAAATATTGGGAAATATGTAGTAAGGATGTAGCAAAAATCGAGATATTTCTGCAAATGTGTTTCACTCCCTTACCATTACATGAGTCACTACAGTAATATATTATGTACCAGTGTGTATCAAGGCCCATTGGGTCGCATAACCGGAGCAAGTAGACATTTTTTGTCAAAACTTTGCAGGTCAGCAGTTTTTTTTCCTGTCAGGAACCTTGCAGGCATTTGAAATGACACGCAATAATACAGTGAGAAAAACAAACCAAAAAAAGTAGAAAAAAAAGCAGTTTAGAATAATTCACTGTCACCCATGCAGAAAAAACTGCTTTTTATACAAGAAGGTCCATCTATCTATCTACCTTGTTCATATCCCTCAAGAGGGGTGACTGACAGCAAGACAAACACATAAAATAACAAAGAAAATAAAATAGGGGAAAAAAAAAAACACATACAAATTTTTTTGTACCATGGCCAACCCAATTGCCCAAACACCCAAACAAGTTAGGCACCTCGGCACCCAAGTTGGTCATGCTTTCGTCCCTCCAGCTGAAACGGGACACCAGAAAGCGGCCATGTCACTCGGGTCAGGGTGACACAACACACTCTTTTGTTCAACAGCAGGGCCCGACAGCTTTCACTGGTTTACCCCTGCCGCATCATACGGGTGCCCAGCCCATCCTTAAGAACGCGTCCACAATCCCACTATCCTTTCACAACACCTCTCCACTCCTTTCTATCAGCAACAAGAGCTCCAGCTTCCACTATATTTAGACCTCTTTCCTGCAGTGGACTCATAACACCATCCATCCACGTCAATGGCAGCTTTCCTCTTGGTCTCCTTCCATTGACTTCTGCTCTGTAGATCCTCTTCAACATTGGCTCCTCGTCTATCCTCTCCATGTGTCCAAACCAACCGAGTACTCTGTTATCCACACGCTTGCTCAGTTCCACGACTACTCCAGTTCTGCCTCTCACAATTTCATTTCTCAATCTATCCAATCTTGTCACTCCTAACACGGTCCTCAAACACTTCATCTCCAAAACATTCAATTTCCTTCTTAAATCTGCGTTCAGGCTCCAAGTCTCTGCACCATACAACACAGTCGGCACAATCACACTCTCATACAGTCCCCTCTTAACATCCATACTCATACTCTTGTTGTTCATCACTCTCCTCAGAGCACCCAAAACCTTGCTTCCTTGATTCATTCTGTGCAATACCTCGCACTCCATTCCACCAACTGCAGCCACATCACTACCCAAGTACCTAAAGCTTTCAACTTCTTCCAGCACATGTCCATGCAATCTGATTTCTAACGTCGTGCCCACTCCATCACGCGAACACTTCACATCACATCACCTTACTCTTCCCACCATTGACACATAACTTATCACATACTCTTTCAAACTCTGTTACCAACCGTCTCAATGTATCCTCAGAATCAGCCACAAGCGCTGTGTCATCTGCAAACAACAACTGACTTACCTGCCACACTGTTCCACTTTTGTCCATCATCTCTACACCTCTGCCAAATACTCTTGCATTGAGTTTTCAAAGCTTTAATCATAATAATATAACTTTCATCCCAAACCGTGACTGTGACAGGTAGCAACACGCTACTAGCAACACGCTCGCAAAACAGTAAACGGGTCTGTTAAAAAAATATACCGTACTTGTATAAATAACAGTACACCATCCTCATCTGCCTTCTTATGACTGACGCCATCAGAGTCATCTTCCTCAGTATAGGAAAGAAATGTTGACGTATAGACGTCGTCCCACGCTGTCACATGGATGGTGTGGTGAGATTAAACAGCCATGGTGACAACACACACCTGTCTCACACCAGTCAACACAGGGAACCACTCACTTGTCTCACTCCCTACTCTTGCACATGCTCTGCATTTCATATAAAAACTCTTCCAACAACTTTCCACCCACTCCATACATAACCATCACTTGCCACAACGCCTCTCAATCAACTCTGTCATACGCCTTTTCCAAGTCCATGAAAGCCAAATAAACATCCTGAAAAAAAAAGAAAAAAAAGAAATTTAGAATAGTTCATTGTCACTCATGCAGAAAAACTGCTTTTTATACAAGAAGGTAATAGTGGTATTAAGATTATTTATGTGACAGGAAGTTGTTGAAAAGTCAAGCAAATTGCATACTGTCATAATTAGAAAGCAAAGTGAAAGTGTTGCCTTGGTGCGGTTTTAAAAAAAAAACGTATTTCCAAATGTGTAAAAGCAATTGGATAGCAAAAAAGCAGAATTATAGTGGAAAATGAGCACGATGGGACCACGGCCATTTTTCTTCTACAATAAAGGATAAAAGACTAGCAATGCACTGGTTTATTGTAGAAATATAATATTGCAAGTTGGAAGTCAGGACAGCACCAATGAAGTTGATAACTCACCCAAAAAAAACATTTTTGGGGGTTTATTGGAGCCTGTGAAATTTTTGCTGTATTGTATTCTGTGACTCACAGGGGATCAATCTTGGAATGAGGACAAAGACATCAGAAATTACATGGTTGTAGAAAGTTTCCAAACTTAAATGGGCACGGTGTAATATTTGACCACTAGATGATGCTGTATTGTGTAGTGCAGGGGTGTCAAACTCATTTTAACTTGGTGTTCTCATCTCATCAGCCGTACCGCTTATCCTCATTAGGGTCGCGGTGGGGCTGGAGCCCATCCCAGCCATCTCCGGGCAGTGGGCAGGGGACACCCTGAACTGGTTGCCAGCCAATCGCAGGGCACACAGGGACAGACAACGCATTCGCTCATTCACACCTAGGGACAATTTGGACCGACCAATTCACCTGAAATGCATGTTTTTGGAACGTGGGAGGAAACCGGAGTGCCCGGAGGAAACCCACGCAAGCACGGGGAGAACATACAAACTCCGCACAGGAAGTCTGGAGCTGGATTTGAACCCACGACAGGTTCCCATGACGTAGCCTAGATGGTAAGGCGCCCGCTTTGAGACTGGGAGGTCGGTGGTTCGCGCCCCGGCCGAGTCATTCCTAAGACTTAAAAAGTGGTCGGCGGCGCCCTCTGTTGGCTGCGGCTGCATCGGCTCGCTACAACGGGTCAGGTGCAATCGACATTTCGTTCTGTGTACATTGTTACACAGAATGACAATACAAGGAAATTATTATTATTATTATTATTATGAACTGTGCCGCACAAGTGCTAACCACTGCGCCGCCGTGCTGCTAACTTGGTGTTGTGAGTCATAATTTTATTCATATTTAGTTTCTTTTGTCTTTTATTAGCATATTTGGTATTGGAGTCATCCAAAAGTAATTGAAAGTAATCCAGTTAAAGTAACCCGACCCAACCCTGTATATGTGTGTGTATATTTGGCGGCAGTAGCTCAGGAGGTATAAATGCAGATCACTCATGTATATAAAATAGAATGAAATACACTGAAACACATTTCAATATTACGATCACAACGATTTATGTTTTACATTTTGTCTCTGGTATTTGCTTGAGCAGGTATACTTGATGAAATGACCAGCCCATATGAAATTGCTCCAACCCAACGAAAACCAATACACTAGCAAGAAATCACCTATCTCCTTCATTACTTGCCAAATCAGCACTTCTAAATGTAATGTTCCGCACGTCTCGTGATAAGTGTGAGACCCGTGCAGGTGGCATGGAACAAGTCACGATATTAACAAGCCAACCCAAAGGTATAAAAGCCTAAAAACAAGGAAATGCAGTACGCTTTTGTGGAAACTCTCGCCATGTTGAGACTTCTGCTGCTGACCACTCTTGCCGCCCTGGGTAAAATGTCTCCGCTTTTTGTCATTGGAGGCTTCAACCTAAAAGAACCCTCTGACCTTATTGCTTGGTATTTTATGATTGGTTTCAGTGCTGGCTGAGGAGCTGGAGCCCCAGCCCAGATACTTGGAAGATGATGAAGTAGAAGAAAGAGTCGTTGGAGGCGAGGTGGCCAGACCCAATTCCTGGCCCTGGCAGGTAACACATATCGGTCGAACGCTGTTCTGAACATTTTCATTGGTGGTGCACACTATTAGAAAGTTTTGTTATAAACAGGGTTAGGTAGGGTTACTTTAACTGGATTACTTTCAATTTTGATTACTCCAATACCAAATATGCTAGTAAAAGACAAAAGAAACTAAATATGAATAAAATGATGACTCACAACACGTGGTAAGCTTTCTCTCCTGGCTTTGATCTCTATGATCTCCGGCAAAACGAACATAAAATGTGACAGAAACAGGGTTGGGTAGGGTTACTTTAACTGGATTACTTTAAATTACTTTTGGATTACTCCAATACCAAATATGCTGATAAAAGACAAAAAAAACTAAATATGAATAAAATGATGACTCACAACACGTGGTAACCTTTCTCTTCTGGCTTTGATCTCTTTGATCTCCGGCAAAACTAACATAAAATGTGACAGAAACAGGGTTGGGTAGGGTTACTTTAACTGGATTACTTTCAATTACTTTTGGATGACTCCAATACCAAATATGCTAGCAAAAGACAAAAGAAACTAAATATGAATAAAATGATGACTCACAACACGTGGTAAGCTTTCTCTCCTGGCTTTGATCTCTTTGATATCCGGCAATACTAACATAAAATGCGACAGAAACAGGGTTGGGTAGGGTCACTTTAACTGGATTACTTTCAATTACTTTTGGATGACTCCAATACCAAATATGCTAGTAAAAGACAAAATAAACTAAATATGAATCAAATGATGACTCACAACATGTGGTAAGCTTTCTCTCCTGGCTTTGATCTCTTTGATCTCCGGCAAAACTAACATGAAATGGGACAGAAACAGGGTTGGGTAGGGTTACTTTAACTGGATTACTTTCAATTACTTTTGGATGACTCCAATACCAAATATGCTAGTAAAAGACAAAAGAAACTAAATAGGAATAAAATGATGACTCACAACACGTGGTAAGCTTTCTCTCCTGGCTTTGATCTCTATGATCTCCGGCAAAACTAACATAAAATGTGACAGAAACAGGGTCACTTTAACTTGATTACTTTCAATTACTTTTGGATTACTCCAATACCAAATATGCTAGTAAAAGACACGGAATACACCACAAAAAATATTACAAAATACTTAACAAATGTATGAATGTATGAGTGCATTGCAGCTATGTAATATATATAGTTTGGCCTGGAGAGAAATGGGCACCACCAGGCCGTACTTCCCCAAGACACACCATAGGAATTGGTGCCCCTACCACCCTAGTGGTTAAGGCATCCAACCACAACCACATTATGTGATCTATTTGTGTGTTAATTCATTTCATTTGTATGTATTTATTCATAGATGTTCTTCTTAATGTGACAGGGAGTTCCTACCTATTGTTTAACCAAGCAAGCGTTTCGGATTAGGGGCATATGTAAACAGATTTAGATATTTTATACTGTATATATAAGTAACCAAAATTATATTCAAATAAGGAGGTTGACCCAGTTACCGTTTCGCCTATTGGTCGATGAGTGATGAACAAATAAGTTACCGTATTTTCCGCACTATAAGGCGCACCTAAAAGCCTTTATTTTTTTCAAAAGCTGACCATGCGCCTTATAATACACTGCGCCTTATTTATGGAACAATTTTAAAGTTGCAAAGTTTTCCAACTAACTTGCAGCCGCTGACTAGATTTTCCCCCGAACGCCAAGTAGTACGCGGTGGATGCTGGGATTTATTTACCAGCGTTTCATTGGCTAACCAATGTGTCAATCATCATTTGAATCGATCACTATTGGCTAAAGTTTTTCGGAGGTCAAGAGGCGGATCCTTTTTATCATTTACAGGCTGCCATTGGCTTAAACGGCAAACAAAGCCTGCAATTGGCCAAAAAAGATGTGTCAATCATCAGTTGAATCGATCGCTATTGGCTGAAGTTATTCGGAGATCAAGGGGCGGATCCTTTTTATCATTTACAGGCTGGCATTGGCTTAAACGGCAAAACAAAGCCTGCAATTGGCCGAAAAAGATGAATGCGTATAGCACGTGGTTGGCAGCATATAGAAAGCATTTTTTTACTATTTTGTATTTGTAAATATTGTATTCTCCTGGATTTACTAAACTCACGGATATAAGAGGACCACGGCTGCACATTATTATGAACACAACGACTTCGGTGAGCTACTCCGGCTATATATATTATCCCTGTATCTTGTTTCAGACTGAACTCGATGTTTCTGTGATAAGCGGTGCAGATAATGGATGGAATGGAGTGTCTATTTTTAAATTCAACTCAATTCCAAGTGTTTATTGTCATATGCACAGTAAAGTTGCGAGCGAAAAAGAAAATAGATACTAAGGAATGGTTATCATTTCTTGAATCCCAAGACTTTAACCTTCCGAATGATGGAACGATGCATTTGAGTGACATCGTACGGACACCGCATCCGCACGTGTTCTCGACACGTATTTGCGTCTTTGCAAGCTTTGGGAATATTAAGGGGGTAATAAGTTGGACTGAACTATCTGACTGTTTTGTCCCAACCCCATTGTAGCGCCTAATTATCCGGTGCGTCTTATGTATGTCAAAAATAGGACCAAAAACTATTTTTGGGGGGTGCGCCCTATAACCCGGTGCGCCTTATAGTGCGGAAAATACAGTACTAGACTGATCAACTAATATGTGAAAAGCTCAGCCAGTTTGACCCGCCCCCCTATTTTAAATAACCTTTGGTTGAGAAAAAATACACACCAAAATAAAAGACAAGATATATGACAGAAAAGGCCACAAAATACACGACAAAATAAATACTGAAATAAATGAATGACAACATACATACATTTATAAATGCATGGCATCCGTGAAATATTTTGGTATTACATAAACTATTGGGCAGC
Source organism: Urocampus carinirostris (assembly GCF_059441175.1). Classification (NCBI taxonomy): domain Eukaryota; kingdom Metazoa; phylum Chordata; class Actinopteri; order Syngnathiformes; family Syngnathidae; genus Urocampus; species Urocampus carinirostris. The sequence continues at coordinate 42,100,154 of NC_142354.1, forward strand.
ACGGCGGCGCAGTGGTTAGCGCTTGTGCGGCACAGTTCATGTCATGGGAACCTGTCGTGGGTTCAAATCCAGCTCCAGACTTTTCTGTGCGGAGTTTGTATGTTCTCCCCGTGTTTGCGTGGGTTTCCTCCGGGCACTCCAGTTTCCTCCCACATTCCAAAAACATGCATTTCAGGTGAATTGGCCGGTCCAAATTGTCCCTAGGTGTGAATGAGCGAATGAGTCGTCTGTCCCCGTGTGCCCTGCGATTGGCTGGCAACCAGTTCAGGGTGTCCCCTGCCCACTGCCCGAAGATGGCTGGGATGGGCTCCAGCCCCCCCCGCAACCCTAATGAGGATAAGCGGTACGGCTAATGAGATGAGATGAGATAAACTATTCATGTGTTCATTTCTCCAAATGGCATATATTTATCACAGATTATTTATTTATAGATTAATTTCTACACGTGACAGGGTTGGTTTTCTATATCGTTTAACCAAGTAAGCATTTTTATCTTAGGAGTATAGTTAAAAATTAAAAAAATAAGATAAAAAAAAAAAAATCAAATAAATCACTAATACAAAACAAATCAGTAAAAACGCTCTAGAAAAGGTGAACACGAATCGCCTACTCTTCGGAAAAACTTGATGTTTGTTTAACTTTAAGTTGACATAAAAAACTAAGTTAGGGGTTTAAAATAAAACAACCCATTTTTGAAAGTTCGTTGGACACAAAATAATGCAGTTTTGGAGGTTTACAGTTTACAGTATATCGTAAGACACAACGCCAATGTATTTTTCTGCTTTTAAGTGATCATATTTTTTTCTCATTCTATAAAAGGGGCATTTTGAGAGAATTGTTCCAGAAAAAAATAATGAAATGATATTTGGACAAATGAATGGAAGTAGTGGTAGGTCCATTATTCATCCTTGACCTTACTTTTTTAATGTTGTGAATGTTGTACATGAGACTTTTGACCCAGCGAAGACATCTACCGTATATTCCGGACAATAGAGCGCACCTGATTATAAGTCACACCTACAACGTTTTAAGAGGATAACCGCTTTTGTACTTACACAAGCCGCACCTGTATATAAGCCGCATGTGCCCACATTAAAACATGTAACACAATCACAAAAGTAACCCGAACCGGACTTCAAGTCCCGCAATTGTAACTGATTATAAAGTACACAGTCCAAAAACCACAGCCGGCAAAGTGAACGGAAATTGATAACGGTACTTAAGGTTTGATGCAGACCTGCAGAGTCCGGGTCCCGTTGAAAGTAATCCAAGGAAAAAAAGTCTATATTTCCAAAGGTAAGGGTGGGCAAAATATATATCTACTATTGTCCGCTGCGTCCAAAAACACATCTCACCTTTAATACACTACAGTTGCAAATACATATTATACATGCTTACACATATTTACAAAGAAAGACGGTACACCGAGAGATTTTTCAAAGCTTTAATAGTAATAATATAACTTTCATCCCAAACCGTGACTGTGACAGGTAGCAACACGCTACTAGCAACACGCTCGCAAAACAGTAAACGGGTCTGTTAAAAAAATAAACCGTACTTGTATAAATAACGGTACACCATCCTCATCTGCCTTCTTATAACTGACGCCATCAGAGTCATCTTCCTCAGTATCGGAAAGAAATTTTGACATATAGACGCCGTCCCACGCTCCCTTATTTCAAAACACGCAACAACACGCTCGCAAAGTAAAGTTTACGTGCAATAGCTCTGTTTCCTTCTTTATCGGATTGCTCGATTGCTTTTAGCTTGAAAGCTGCGTCATGTGCCTTTCATTTTGCAATTAAAGATTAATTTGTGCACAAGCTAAGAAGTTTCAGTCTTCCTCCGCACATATATTCCAGCGGTCTAAATCTTACCTTTTGTACTCGAGCGCCGCTGCAGTCCATTAGAAAAATGAAATAAATTGGCCGCATCACTGAATAAGCCGCAGGGTTGAACGTTTGGGAAAAAAGTAGCGGCTTATAGTCCGGAATTTACGGTAAATTGTGTCAGAAATGGTCTAGTATAACTTTGGTAAATTGTCAATTTGATTTTATTTTTCTTATAAATGAATATTGTTTAAAGTTTTGAATTATTTTGCATATACTCATATTGATTGCTTCAATAATATTATTTATGTATCTATTTATTTGTTCCTGTGTTTTTTTTCTTGTTTTCTTTTCTTTCAATTTAAATACCAAACGAAAAATACATTAATGTGCTGTACTTATGACTAGATTTAGGCTATACATGAAAGTAAAGCTCAGTTACTTCAAGACAAATTAAACAACAAGATCAGCTAAAAGTTAAAAGAAGTTATTGTATAAAACGGATATTTGTGTATATATTCGCTTGTATATTACGAAATATTCTAAGAAAAAAAAATCGTTTCATTTTTTGGATTTATGATATGATTATGTTCATTTGTGCAACACCTAAAGATTAATCATTTTTGGATAACAGATAGTACCCTGAATTTGTGTTTCATAAAAATTTTAATATTAACAAAGAAAAACTGACTATGTCGTTTCCTGGTTGAAAACTGTCACGAAGCCGGTCGGCAAGCAGGAAATTGGAACTCATTTGCGTAGACGATCTGTCACTTTAATTGAGAAGGAAAAGTTGTCCAACACACAAACGGACCAAAAACAAAACAAAGCAGGCTCAAATGCAGGCAGAACTACAGACTAGGCATTTAACGGGATTAAACAGAACTTGCAGGAATCTCTCAGAATGTAACACTGAAGTCCAACAAGAATAAACAGGTATCAAACAGGCATGAACAGGTTTTCAACAAGGGTAAACAACAATCTGGCCAAGGGCAGTTCCAAAAGGAGCGTTAAAGTACCCATAGGAGTAATCAAGAATTGCAGGTCAGCCGGTGTCAAGGGGCGGGGCCAGCTGGGCGCCATGACAACCGTGCAGGACATGACAGAAAACATTCTAAAAATTTAATTTGATTTAATGCTTTTATGTGTGTCAATGCTTGAATTACATGATTGAGTGTGCATGTGTATGTTTTAAGAAATGAAATTGAAAAATGAAATTAAATCGTGTGGGTCAATAGGACGGGCAGCACGGCGGCCCAGTGGTTAGCGCTTGTGCGGCACAGTTCATGTCATGGGAACCTGTCGTGGGTTCAAATCCAGCTCCAGACTTCCTGTGCGGAGTTTGTATGTTCTCCCCGTGCTTGCGTGGGTTTCCTCCGGCCACTCCGGTTTCCTCCCACGTTCCAAAAACATGCATTTCAGGTGAATTGGCCGGTCTAAATTGTCCCTAGGTTTAAATGAGCGAATGAGCTGTCTGTCCCTGTGTGCCCTGCGACTGGCTGGCAACCAGTTCAGGGTGTCCCCTGCCCACTGCCCGGAGATGGTTGGGATGGGCTCCAGCCCCCCCGCGACCCTAATGAGGATAAGCGGTACGGCTGATGAGATGAGATGAGATGAGAAGTCAATAGGACGGGCAGTGGTTAGCGCTTGTGCGGCACAGTTCATGTCTCAGGAACCTGTCGTGGGTTCGAATCCAGATCCAGACTTCCTGTGCGGAGTTTGTATGTTCTCCCCGTGTTTGCGTGGGTTTCATCCGGGCACTCCGGTTTCCTCCCACATTCCAAAAAAATGCATTTCAGGTGAATTGGCCGGTCCAAATTGTCCCTAGGTGTGAATGAGCGGATGAGTTGTCTGTCCCTGTGTGCCCTGCGACTGGCTGGCAACCAGTTCAGGGTGTCCCCTGCCCACTGCCCGGAGATGGTTGGGATGGGCTCCAGCCCCCCCGCGACCCTAATGAGGATAAGCGGTACGGCTGATGAGATGAGATGAGAAGTCAATAGGACGGGCAGTGGTTAGCGCTTGTGCGGCACAGTTCATGTCTCAGGAACCTGTCGTGGGTTCGAATCCAGATCCAGACTTCCTGTGCGGAGTTTGTATGTTCTCCCCGTGCTTGCGTGGGTTTCCTCCGGGCACTCCGGTTTCCTCCCACATTCCAAAAACATGCATTTCAGGTGAATTGGCCGGTCCAAATTGTCCCCTAGGTGTGAATGAGCGAATGAGTTGTCTGTCCCTGTGTGCCCTGTGACTGGCTGGCAACCAGTTCAGGGTGTCCCCTGCCCACTGTCTGATGATTGCTGGGATGGGCTCCAGCACCCCCGCGACCCTACTGAGGATAAGCGGTGCAGCTAATGAGATGAGATGAGACATTTTATGGTATTCTTCCCCCTTTGTTGAGCCAAAAGACAAGCCTAAAATAAAAATCAACTACAGAGAAAAACAGAAAGAAAAAAGGACAGGGAGAAACCGAAGCTTATCTTGGTGTGAATACTCGAAAGTGTTTGAGAGGTGAAAAATGCTGCTCGTTTCTGCACTCGTGTGCAGCCAACCATGCAAAGACATTTTTTTGGTAACATTTGTACTTCTTGTGTTGCATTAGATCTCTCTTCAGTACAAATCTGGCAGCAGCTTTTACCACACTTGCGGAGGAACTCTGATCAAGAGAGGCTGGGTGATGACAGCCGCTCACTGCGTCGACCGGTGGGAAAGCCGACATGGCTGGCTGCTTTAAAGCCTTACTCGTGTTCAATGTTCCCTCTAATTTTCCTTACGGGTCTGAGCGTTCACACAAAGTCGGTGAGCAACGCTTGAAACAGCAGTGAGCAACCGCAATCCCAAGTGTGGCAACTAAGTCATTATCAAACATGTCCAAAACTTGACATCACGTTACATTTTGCTGAGTTTCCGGCAAGGCAAAATTATTATCACTTTTGAGTGAATTGACTCATGTATTATTGCAAAGGTTGTACGGCCTACAAACGTCATTTGTTTTTACAACAATTCTTTCACAAGATTTCCATTATACCAGCTCAGTAGCCTAGATGGTAAGGCGCCCGCTTTGAGACTGGGAGGTCGGTGGTTCGCGCCCCGGCCGAGTCATTCCTAAGACTTAAAAAGTGGTCGGCGGCGCCCTCTGTTGGCTGCGGCTGCATCGGCTCGCTACAACGGGTCAGGTGCAATCGACATTTCGTTCTGTGTACATTGTTACACAGAATGACAATACAAGGAAATTATTATTATTAGTATTATTTCTTTTTTTTCCTGGTTTCTTTTGTCGCATAATACTAACATTTTGGGGGGCTTATTTAGTCGGTTGCACGATAAACAACTGTATTTAATCACATTTTTTAGTGGAAGTATAATGTTGGTAACAAGATTGACTTGATATAGTTGGAAATTATTTGAATGCAACACAAAAATTTTCTTCTTTTTCCCTGTTTTTTTCTTTTTTTTTATTCCTTTAAAAAAAATCTCATTGTTTTTATTTTTTCCTAGCTGTTACTTTTTTTGGGGTTCTCTATTTACTTTTCCTTTGTTTCTTTCTTTTCTTTTTTTTCTGGCTTTTTTCTGAATTTTACCTCCTTTTTTCTCTTCCTTTTGTTTTTTTTTCTCAGCTTTTCACTACTTTTTCATTTTAGTATTTATTTCTTTTTTGTTCTATTCCCCCTTCCTTTAAGTCATTTTGTGCATAATTTTACATAATATTTGGTTATATAGGGATGAAAGAAGCAAAAACAACCCGAAGAGCCGTTTAGGACCCGAAAGCGCCGGTTCCTTTTTGTGAGCCGAGCCGAAGAAGCCGGTTCTCGAAAAACTCTACTGACTTTACTCAACTTCGTTCTACTTCGACCTTGACTTCCAAATACCGCATTTAGAACACAACGTCAGGGGAACCCGTGCATTTTTACCTTCATGCACTGTGACTTAATTCGCTTCTTAGTTAGCAATTTCGAGCCCTGATTTTTGTGAGCTGGCTAGATTTTCTTTTGCGCACACACACAGTTTAGAGGGAACATTGCTCATGTTTGTAAGAATAAACAAGAGTGTGGTTCATTACAGTTCTAGGACTTGGCGCGTTGTTCTGGGCGACCACAACATCAACAGCCACGAGGGCAAAGAGCAGTACCTGAGTGTGAGCCGCGTCTATCTTCACCCCAGGTGGAACTCCAACAACGTCGCCGGAGGGTCAGTAAAAATATATTTTGCCATTTACCTGAACACAATATCATATTGGCGCGTGTGCGGCACAGTTCTGAGGTCATGGGAACCTCCTGTGTGGGTTCAAATCCAGCTACCGGACTTCCTGTGCGGAGTTTGTATGTTCTCCCCGTGCTTGCGTGGGTTTCTTCCGGGCACTCCGGTTTCCTCCCACATTCCAAAGACATGCATTTCAGGTGGATTGGCCGGTCCAAATTGTCCCTAAGTGTGAATGAGCGAGTGAGTGTTCTGTCCCTGTGTGCCCTGCGATTGGCTGGCAACCAGTTCAGGGTGTCCCCTGCCCACTGCCCGATGATTGCTGGGATGGGCTCCAGCACCCCCGCGACCCTACTGAGGATAAGCGGTGCAGCTGATGATATGAGATGAGAATATCATATTGAAACTAGTCAAGTCAAGTCGATTCATGTTTTATTTGTATATCCCTTTTTTTTGAATGAATGTAAATTTTATTCCAACATTAAAATAAAAACAAAACAAAAACAATAACTCAACAACAAAATATTACATAACATGTTCGAAAAGGGGTAGTCAGAAGCAAATGCTTGTATTCCCCTACCCTTTCATCTTCCCTATTAAATACACCAATTATATAACAACAATTGTAATGCTATTAATAATAACTGTTATGGTATAACAACAGCAACAATAACCAAGTTAATCAAATTTCTAGACGCACTCGTATCACTCATACCCGATTTTTTTCATCCCTGTATTCCGCCAGGAATGTTTTTTTGTATTTAAATTTGAACACGTGGATACATGGACATCGTTTGATCTTGTCTTGCAAACCGTTCCAGAGCTTGACTCCACACACAGACACACATATACTTTTCCTGGTGGTTCTCACCTTTGTGATTTTGATTTTACTACAGCCCCTTAAGTTAAAACTTTCCTCTTTCCGAGTGAATCATTTTTGGATGTTTTCTGGCACTATGTTTTTGTTGACCTTAAATAGCAGTTGTGAAGTGAAAAAAATAATTAAATCATTCCATTTTAATAATTTGGACTGCAGGAATAAGATATTAGTATGTTCCCGATATCCTACCTGTGTATGGTTCTAATTGCACGTTTTTGGAGGATAAAAAGGGGCTGGAGTCAACTTTTGTAATTATTGCCCCAGACTTCTGCACAATATGTTAAATATGGCAGAACAATATAATAAGTACAATGCATTATAGTTTAAAGAAATTTGGCTTTATTAATTATTGAAATACTTTTAGATACTTTAGTTTGTATGTGTCTGGTGTGTGTTTTCCAGCTTAATTTATTGTCTATTATGACCCATCTCATCTCATTAGCTGCACCGCTTATCCTCAGTAGGGTCGCGGGGTTGCTGGAGCCCATCCCAGCCATCTCCGGGCAGTGGGCAGGGGACACCCTGAACTGGTTGCCAGCCAATCGCAGGGCACACGGGGACAGACAACTCGCTCGCTCATTCACACCTAGGGACAATGTGGACCGGCCAATCCACCTGAAATGCATGTCTTTGGAAAGTGGGAGGAAACCGGGGAGAACATACAAACTCCACACAGTAAATCCGGTAGCTGGATTTGAACCCACACAGGAGGTTCCCAAGACCTTAGAACTGTGCCGCACACGCGCTAACCACTGCGCCGCCGTGCTGCCTCTGTTATGACCCCTAAAAACTTAATTTCTGACACAGCATCAATTGCAGCACCATCCATTTTTACTTCTAAATCTTGATCTGCCTTGCGATTACCAAAGAATATTACTTTGGTTTTATTTAAATTTAAAGATAATTTATTTATATCCATCCATACTTTTAGGTTGATTAATTCACGATTAATACAGGTTACCAAATCAATAATCACAAAGAGACTCAAAGGGCTGCACAGACCACAGATTATTGCAAACCACAGAGTATTATGATACCATCCCCTGATCTTAAACCTACATGAGGGCAAATAATACACAGATATAAATGATAGGTTATTCATATGCTATAGAATAGAAGTGTCACGGTCGCCATGGCGACCAGTCTGCCGCGCCCCCGAACTCAAGCTGAAGCAGATCAGCTGATTGCTGGTCTGCTATTTAAGGCTGGGTTGTGGGTTTGGCGGGCGCTGGCTCATTATATATATATATACACATTCCCGGTCCGTTATGCCTTGTCCTGTTTTAGTTTAAAACTTTGTCCGTTCTGTTATGCCAGGTCCTGTTTAGTTGAGTTGGAAGAATCAACTGTTTGTTTTGTCATGTCCCAGAGTTTTGGACAACTTTTATTTTTGTGAATAAAAGTTTTTGGATCGTTACGCAATTGAGTTCTCCCTTCCTGCCTCCTGCCTCCGTTCTGGTCCGGTCACCCCTTCCCTCCACCACGCCTCGTGACAGCCCCCTTCCACCTCGATTCCGTGACAAGAAGTGTGTTTCAAGCTTAGATTTAAACAGTTCCACTGAGGTTGCAGATCGAATTTCAGGGGAAAGAGCATTCCACAGCACTGGGGCCAGAATGGAGAAAGCTCTCGAACCTGTGGATCTCTTCCTGGCTCTTGGGATCACTGGTAGACCAGCATTTTCTGAGTCATGACATCATCTCTGAGTCATCATTTTATTCATATTTAGTTTCTTTTGTCTTTTATTAGCATATTTGGTATTGGAGTAATCCAAAAGTAATTGAAAGTAATCAAGTTAAAGTAACTCTACCCAATTCTGGTTATTTATTCATTAAAAAATGGATTATACATTTAAACCTAAGAACAAATCCTTATTAAAGGCTCAAGCAGAAAGCATCTTCATCTGCCTTTTGAGCCGGGCGGCAGGTGCTATTGTCAGTCTAGTAGGTTTTGATGACATGATGGCTTTTAGAGAAATTGGAAATTTCAAAATATTTCTGCGTATATAATGTAGGTTTGTCAAGGGGCTATAGGAATAAATTAAATGAAATGATTTGCATTTATATAGCGCTTTTTCAAGTCAATGACTTCCCAAAGCGCTTTACAATGTGCTCCACATTTCCCAATAGCGGCCTTGTGGCCATGTAAGGCGCTAACCTGCTTATTGGGAGTATTAGGGGTTCAGTGTCTTACCCAAGGACACTTCAACATGTAACACAAAGGAGCCGGGAATCGAACTGGGATCCCTCGATCCCAAGACGAGCGCTCTACCTCCGGAGCTACTGGGACTTGACTTGCAGACGTTGACGCCATCTTTTATCATTGTCTGTTAGATGGGACATTGCTCTTCTGCGTCTGTCCACTGATGCTACCCTCAATAACAACGTTCAGCTGGGCGCCATCCCTCCATCGGGTCAGATCCTGCCCCACAACAACCCCTGTTACATCACTGGATGGGGACGCACCCAGAGTGAGGACCACCGATTTTTCGAACCTCTGGAGTCGATACGCTTGTCACAATACTTCTTCACTTGCTAAATTCCTGTTATCCAGCTGGAGGTCAGCTGTCTGCCCAGCTCAAGCAGGCCTACCTCCCCGTGGTGGACCATAGGACGTGCTCCAGCTATGGATGGTGGGGCAGCACGGTCAAGAACTCCATGGTCTGTGCAGGCGGAGGCAGCGACTCCGGTTGCCAGGTGACAAAATAATTTTATATTTACTAGAACAGCCAGAATATTGTATCCAGAAACAGACATGACACAAACCAGATTTGTTTTCTTTTTTTTACATTCTTAGCAAATTGATAGATCATGTGTGACCAGGGTTGGGTAGGGTTTCTTTAACCGGATTACTTTCAATTACTTTTGGATGACTCCAATAGCAAATATGCTAATAAAAGACAAAAGAAACTAAATATGAATAAAATGACTCAATTTTGTGCAGGTTTGTGGAGTAACGGAATACATAGAACGGCAAAAATGATATTGGCAAGCTGTTTGGATTTATTTTCATTTTGTTTCTGTCGCATTTTATGTTAGTTTTGCCAGAGATCAAAGATATCAAAGCCAGGAGAGAAAGCTTACCACGTGTTGTGAGTCATCATTTGATTTATATTTAGTTTATTTTGTCTTTTACTAGCATATTTGGTATTGGAGTAATCCAAAAGTAATTGAAAGTAATCAAGTTAAAGACAACCCTACCCAACCCTGTGTGTGACGTAACGCACATCCCCAAATACAAACAGTCGGCCATTTTGGATGGGTCCATCAGACGCTGTTTGATAGTGTCACAGGTCTGCAATAATTTTGTTGGATGGGTGTCAATTGTCTCTCATTACTCTGTTGAAAAGTGATGACATATTTACAGGTATCTGTTCAGTTTTTTTCATGGGTTCATGTAAATTGACAGTGTTGCCACAGTGAAAATCAACTTTACCACACAAAATACACCCGGCATTGCCCTTTTCTTCAGCTAACACAACATCAATACTGTGCTTTGCTTCCTGTTTACTTCTGTCATTTTTTAACCTCTTGTATGGATGTGTCTTTTCTGGATGCTGTTTACGTGATAAGGAACCATCTATGCCAGTGTTTTTCAACCTTATCTGAGCCAGGGCACGTTTTTTTACATTGGAAAAATTTTGCGGCACACCAACTTACCAAAAATGTTGTAAAATGACACTGAACAGTATGTTTAATTACATTATAATTTATAATACCCCCAGATTTTACAGCACAGACACTTGACAAAGACATAATATTTGCAGAAAATGATTCCTAAATGTTTTATAACATTTTCAATTTTAAAAAGTGACATTGGATAATTTCTTACAGCACACTAGTGTGCTGCGGCACAGTTCTAAGGTCTTGGGAACCTCCTGTGTGGGTTCAAATCCAGCTACCGGACTTCCTGTGCGGAGTTTGTATGTTTTTTTGCCTTTTTTTTTTTCTATTTGCCTTTTTCTATTCAAATCGCTCGTATTTGAATGAATGAATGAAAACTTTATTTCGAACATAAAAATAAAAACAGGACAAAAACAATGAGTCAACAACGATCTCGCTATTTTTATTGATGTACCTAAAGCTATAGCTGATGGAATTGAATTCTTCTGGTCCGAGAACCGCGTGTTATTGACAACCGGGAATGTTGACGGAGTTTGTATGTTCTCCCCGTGCTTGCGTGGGTTTCCTCCAGGCACTCCGGTTTCCTCCCACATTCCAAAGACATGCATGTCAGGTTAATTAGCCGGTCCAAGTTGTCCCTAGGTGTGAATGAGCGAGTTGTCTGTCCCTGTGTGCCCTGCGATTGGCTGGCAACCAGTTCAGTGTGTCCCCTGCCCACTGCCCAAAGATACCTGGGATGGGCTCCAGCACCCGCGACTCTACTGAGGATAAACGGTGCAGCTAATGAGATGAGATATTGTAATATTACAAAGATGTTTTAAGCAACATCTATTAAAGGGCTATGAAAACAATGCATTGCTTTTGTATTCAGGGAGACTCAGGCGGCCCCCTGAACTGCCAAGTGAATGGTAGGTGGGTTGTGCACGGTGTAACCAGCTTCGTGTCCTCGTCCGGCTGCAACGCTTACAGGAAGCCGACCGTCTTCACCCGCGTGTCCGACTACATCAGCTGGATGAATAGCGTCAGTATTCAACCCCAAATTTAGAAGGAATTTGTCGTGGTCGATAGAAAAAGAATTATTTTGCTTGCGTCTTTTCACCATGATTTTAAATTTTTCACTTTTTTTCTTTCTTTTTTTCACAGATTATGGGTTAAAAGAAAAAGATACCCGAAGATTGAATCCCTTTCTCCGTTTTTTGGTTGGGAGGGGAATAAAATGCTTTATTTTGTCCATTAACTTCTTTGACTTATTTCTGTGTTCAAAAATACTAGAAAGAGTATTTGTCTAATAGAGGGGCAGTGTTCTGGTTTGCCGGCGTCCCTGCGTCCTAGACTCATCATTTGTGCTGGGGACGCATAGTCTCAAATCAACGTGCGTCCCCGAGACGCAACTTTTTCGACACAAAATTGTCATTTTTACCCGATTACTTTTATTTTTAACAAAGATTTACCGCACTCCAAACTTTTCGTCAGGCAGATCCTCCATTGTTGTTTTGGTCTCGCGGTTCCAGATTTCGTCTGCACGCCGATCTCGGAAAACGAGATTTCGTTTCTTCGAGATGACGTCGTTGTTGTGGTGCTTGTCGTCGAGGGAAGGTGAAAATCAACACAAAATTGGTAATTTCTTCAGTGTCAGTCATAAGTCGAAACATAATGCAGAAAGTGATAACAACGGCAAAAATTCCGGCACGAAAAAACGGCGGAGAAATTCTTCGGAAGATCGCGGAGGCAAGGAAAACACGTGTGTTGAACGGTTTGACGAAAGAAACTAAACAAAAGAATACTCCTAGCAAGAAAAGGACTTTTCTGCCAAAATGGATTAAATTATATTCCTGGTTACGCTATGAGGAGGATGATAATGGATTGGACCTTGAGAAGGCATACAACTGAGGCGTGACAGCAAACCACGAAGAATATATGAACTGAAAAATCTGAAGTGATAACTGCTTTGTATTACCAAATAACTGTGATGATTAAAACTGAATGCATATACAGATTTATATGATATATTTGTCGCCGATTTACAATTTCAACCTCGATAAGACTACATTTTGGGGACCCATAGATCTCTGTTGGGACCCATAGATTTTTCCCCGGGATCCATCACTTTTCACAGGTAAAATAAACACTGCAGGGGTCACCACGGGCAGCTCAGAAGCCGCATGAGGCTCTTTGTTGCTCCCTAGTGCTCTATCTGGTGCTTTTCAAAAATGTTGATAGTGGAAAATTATATGGGTTCAGTTGGAGGAAAAACACGACACATTTTTAACATTTTCCAATAAATAAAGATACATAAAGTATGTGTTGCCTTCCCTAAAAGCTTAGGCAAAGCTATAACGTTTTTGCTGTTCCAAACGTTTTTTTTAGTCCAATATGATTCGTTCAACATTGTGGATTGCAAACCTTTGCTCTAATAAAAAACAAATATCAAGAAAAGAAAATTAACAAAGAGGAAATATGTCATGTGTTTGAAAAGTAAAGTAATGGGATTTGGAATTTATTACAATACCGCAATAAATCAATGAAAGACTTTTGTCACTCGGGGCGGCACAGCAGCTGCGTGGTTAGCACGTCCGCGGCAGAGGTTATGGGATGAATTCCAACTACCAGCTTTTCCTGTGCAGAGTTTGCATGTACTCCCCGAGCTTAGTGGGTTTCCTCCAATATTCCAAAAACATGCATGTCAGGTTGATTGGCCGGTCCAAATTGTCCCTAGGTGTGAATAAGCGAGCAAATTGTCTGTCCCTGTGTGCCCTGCGATTGGTTGGCAAACAGTTCAGGGTGTCCCCTGCCCACGGCCCGAAGATAGCTCGGATGGGCTCCAGCACCCCCGCGACCCTACTGAGGATAAGCGGTGCAGATTACGGATGGAATTCTGTGACTAAATAACTAAGGCACGCTTCTCATTTATGTTTTGTATGTGTATTTTAATAAACTTTGATGGTTTTCTTCTTTATACTTGTTTTTCACAACTGCAGAAGATTTTTGTTTTAATTTGCCGTGCACCTTCTTTAGCTCAGTATTAAATTATTTGATATGGCTATGGCGCCATCTGGCGGTTGTTTGGAAAAAAACGCCTACAAACTCGTCTGAATTTTATGATAATGAGGATTCAAAACCTCAAGATATGAGTCTATTGAAAGTGTAGACCCTCGCTAAAATCAATAATTTCATAAAAAAAATAAAAAAAAATAAATAAAGCTTAAGATATCGTTTCATATGGTATTTATTGAATTATTACCAGGGTTGGGTAGGGTTACTTTAACTTGATTACTTTCAAATACTTTTGGATTACTCCAATACCAAATATGCTAATAAAAGACAAAAGAAACTAAATATGAATAAAATGACTCAATTTGGTGCAGGCTTGGGGAGTAACGGAACACATGGAACGGCAAAAATGATGTTGGCAAGCTGTTTGGATTTAGTTTCATTTTGTTTCTGTTGCATTTTATGTTCGTTTTGCCGGAGATCAAAGAGATCAAAGCCGGGAGGGAAAGCTTACCACGTGTTGTGAGTCATCATTTTATTCATATTTAGTTTCTTTTGTCCTTTATTAGCATATTTTGGTATTGGAGTAATCCAAAAGTAATTGAAAGTAATCCAGTTAAAGTAACCCTACCCAACCCTGATCTATTGAAAGTTTAGACCCTCGCTTAAATTAATAATTTCATAAACAAATACATAAATGAATAAATAAATAAAGCTTAAGATGTCGTTTCATATAGTATTTATTTAACGATTACGTATTAGTATTATTAAATAACAAAAATAACTATACTCGCTTGGTATTTTTTTAAGAAAAATAAAGAAAGAAAACAGGGTGTCCTCTTTCTTTGAGTATCAAATGGCAAATGTTCTGCCTGTTTTCTTTTTCTGACAGGAACCTGAGCAGGCGGCTCAAGGGGTCAATTACTATACACTTATTAATAATGCAACATTGCTGAAATTTGTCCTAAAAGAATGTTCAATTCGCATTCATGTCTTAATAGGGATGTATTTGCCGTTTTTCAATACTCCGAGGAGACGGTGTGCGATTGTAAAGATTTATAGTGAAACAACTTTTAGCACATTGTTGTATTATGCATGAGTAGCACAGGACACTTTACATTCACTGCCGGTTTTCTTCATTTTAATCAATACCGAGAGGCAAAACAGTCATATCACGTTCTCTCTCAAATGAGACAACACTTTGTGAGATCATTTCCAAAGCTTTGGCACCCTTGATTTTTATGAGTAAGGGTCCCTTGGAAGCAGGGTTGGGTAGGGTTACTTTAACTTGATTACTTTCAATTACTCCAATACCAAATATGCTAAGAAAAGACAAAAGAAAATAAATATGAATGAAATGATGACTCACAACACGTGGTAGGCTTTCTCTCCTGGCTTTGATCTCTGGCAAAACGAACATAAAATGCGACAGAAACAAAATGAAAATAAATCCAAACAGCTTGCCAACATCATTTTTGTCGTTCCGTGTATTCCGTTACTCCCCAAGCCTGCACAAAATTTAGTCATTTTATTCATATTTAGTTTCTTTTGTCTTTTATTAGCATATTTGGTATTGGAGTAATCCAAAAGTAATTGAAAGTAATCCAGTTAAAGTAACCCTACCCAACCCTGATAGATAGCTAGATAGCTAGCTAGCGAGCTAGCGAGCTAGCGAGCTAGCTAGCTAGATAGATAGATAGATAGATAGATAGATAGATAGATAGATAGATAGATAGATAGATAGATAGATAGATAGATAGATAGATAGATAGATAGATAGATAGATAGATAGATAGATAGATAGATAGATAGATAGATACATAGATAAATAGATAGCAGGGTTGGGTAAGGTTTAGTTTCTTTTGTCTTTTATTATCATATTTGGTTTTGGAGAAATCCAAAAGTAATTGAAAGTAATCCAGTTAAAGTAACCCTACCCAGCCCTGATAGCTAGATAGATAGATAGATAGATAGATAGATAGATAGATAGATAGATAGATAGATAGATAGATAGATAGATAGATAGATAGATAGATAGATAGATAGATAGATAGATAGATAGATAGATAGATAGATAGATAGATAGATAGATAGATAGATAGATAGATAGATAGATAGATAGATAGATAGATAGATAGATAGATAGATAGATAGATAGATAGATAGATAGATAGATAGATAGATAGATAGATAGATAGCAGGGTCCGGGACCCATCACTTTTCACAGGTCAAATGAACACTGCATTACAAACACAAAAGATTCCATTTAAATAGTTGATTATAGGCCTCTATTAAACCAATTCACAGGCACTTAGGTCAATCTCTGTATAGCATCACTGGCACTATAGACTATGATCAATACTCAAACGCTCTTGGAGGGACGGGGCAGAACCAGCCTAAGCCCGATATCTACCACGCAGGATGGCATGTAAGACAGCGGAATCCACAGGAACTTGGCGTCCCACCCGGCGCTGTAGCGTGTCCGTGGATATACAGCTGTCAGAGCGTGCTCCATGCAGTTTGTCACTTTGGTCAGGTCCGAGTCACAGATAGCATTCATAATGAAGCGCTGGATCCTAATGTCTGCAATGTCATCGATCAGTTGATAACAAAAACTACGGATCTTTGAAAGTCATGAGGTTGCAAAAGGTGTACCGTATTTTCCGCACTATAAGGCGCACCGGGTTATAGGGTGCACCCCCCAAAAATAGTATTTGGTCCTATATTTTCCATACATAAGGCGCACCGGATTATAAGGCGCTACAATGGGAACGTCGACAAAACAGTCAGATAGTTCAGTCAAACTTATTACCCCCAAAGCTTGCAAAGAAGCAAATACGTGTCTCAGACATGTACGGAAACAGTGTCCAAACGATGTCACCAATCACTCAAATGCATCGTTCCAAATATCATTCGGAAGGTTAAAGTCTTGGGATTCAAGAAATGCCAGCCATTCCTTAGTTTCTATTTTCTTTTTCGCTCGCAACACTTCTGTTGCACACTTGGAATTGAGTTTAATTTAAAAAAAGACCCTTCACAGAAACATCGAGATCACTCTGAAACAAGATACTGGGAAAATATATAGCCGGAGTAGCTCACTGAAGTCGTTGCGTTCAATAATAATGTGCAACCATGGTCCTCTTATATCCGTGAGTGTAGTAAATCCAGGAGAGTAAAATATTTACAAATACAGAATAGTAAAAAATATTTTCTCTATGCCGTAGTGCAACCCAACGTGTGATTCACATTCATCTTTTTCGGCCAATTGCAGGCTTTGTTTCGCCCCTTTAGCCTATGCGAGCCTGTAAATTATAAAAAGGATCCGCCCCCTTTACCTCCGAATAACTTATAGCCAATAGTGACTGATTCAAATGATGATTGACACATTGGTTAGGAAATGAAACGCCGGTATATAAATCCCAGCATACACCGCGGACGACTTCGCCTTCGGGGGAAAATCTAGTCGGCGGCTGCTTGCCTTGTTTGCAAGACTTTGCGACTTATTATTGATCCATATATAAGGCGCAATGTATTATAAGGCGCATGGTCAGCTTTTGAAAAAAATAAAGGCTTTTAGGTGCCCCTTATAGTGCGGAAAATACGGTACTTAATAGGGTGTTTGCCAAGCTACTTACACTTATCAAGGTATTTGTCTCCATAGCTGGCTTGCACTTCGGGGCTGAGCTGGTTCCACAAGCGATGCAGTTCCCTCTCGATGGGCTCGAGGCTTGTCACGGCTGTCTTGAAGAAGCCAGGTTCGATGATGCACACGTTCACCCCAAAGTAGTTGATGTCTCTCCTGTGGACAACCACACAAAGGTATTTATTATTTATGTCATAGACATGGACATTTCGCAACATTTTAATGAAATGAAAATGAAATGATCTACATTTATATAGCGCTTTTCAAGTCAAGACTTCCCAAAGCACTTTACAGTGTGCTTCACATTTCCCAATAGTGGCCGTGCAGCCATGTAAGGCGCTAACATACTTATTGGGGGCATTAGGGGTTCAGTGTCTTACCCAAGGACACTTTGACATGTAACAGGGGAGCCGGGATTCGAACTGCGATCTCTTGATCCCAAGACGAGCACTCTACCTCCTGAGCCACTGCCGCCCCAAAGGTGATGAATCTGAGGTGAATGACAATTTTGGACAGCCTCTAGGTGGACAAGCATTGACCTACGCTTCTAAAGTCTAGAACAGGGGTAGGGAACCTATGGCTCGGGAGCCATATATGGCTCCGAAATAAAATGTAACTATTGCACATCTCTCTGTGGCGTTCCAAAGTCAGGGGATTCCATCCTGATTTTGGTCCATATAAAGCAGAAGCTACTTTATGCAGAAGTTCGATAAGAAACCATTTCAACTGATAAATAAAAACGCTGGCAAACGACTTTGATTGGGTGAGCAGTACGGGCGGGCGGATCCCTGCACACAGCGCAAGGCACTTCCTTCTCTCTCCCTCTCTCGCTCAGTGCAGTCTACACCCAAAGTGAATATAACGATATGCTTATCGTTTGCAGTAATTTGTGACATTTTTAAAAAGGACTTTGCATGCACATTGTTTTGAAACCGTTATTAAGGACAAATTTCAACTGAAGGTGGAAGACAAATTGTAAATGGCATATTTACATTGATTTGGGACACAGGATTTGGCATTATTATCATTTCATACATTTGATGAAATCATCAAGTGACACACAGTGAAATAAAATGAGCTGAAGAATTCGCTTTTGTCTAGAGAGCGTGTTCGGCAGTTTTTTCAATTTTATTTGAAAATACATGATGTGACACTGGCACACCTACTTCATATTTTGCTATTATTTCTTTCTTAAATGCAATAGTTGTACGCACTACTTTTCCTTTTTCATCTGTAGCAACTTTGCTGCTTGCACTGACTTTCTTCGGAGGCATAATTAGGGGCTGAAACACTTGATACACCTATATTAAAAGCGAAAGCAAAACGAAGCACGTCCGCACGCGATATCAGTCGGTCAGGAAAAGAGCGATCTCCACCCGTACGCCGCCCAGCATTGCACCCTAGCGTACGCACTCACGCATTACCGGCGTTCGAACTCCGATTTTTTTGACCGAACAGCGAAGCAAGAATTTCTCAAAATTTTGGGTCGGACTCCGATTTGTACGAACTGAGAGGCGTTCGAAAACCGAGGTTCCACTGTATTTAAAAAAAAGGAGATCAAGTGACCTTTTTGGAGCTCCATACAGGAAGGCCTCCTCACCTTAGACAATCAGAGAAAGACTCTACACCAAACTTGGAGATGCAGTAGCCGCCTCCATTGGCTGCCACCCGGCCCAGCACGGATGCCACGTTGACCAGGCGCCCGCGGGCCTTCTTGACCAGGGGCAAGAAAGTAATGGACATGCCAATCGTGCCATTCATGTTGACCTTGAGTGTGCTGTGGAAGTCCTCTACTTTCATCCACTCAGAGGGACCCATGGGCAGAGAGCGCCCAGCATTATTCACAATACCCCAGAGTCCTTATGGGATGATAACAGAAAAGAAGTACAAAACATGAATACTGTACATTGCTGAATACTGTACATTGTGTCACGGAACCGGACCGGGAGGCCGGAAGTGTGAACTCAATTGCGTAACGATCAGTTACTTTTATTTAGAAAATAAAAGTTGTCCAACACGCAGGGACAAAATCAAAACAGAAACAGGCTTACAGGCAATCAGTAACTTAGACTAGGTAATACTCACAAAACAGGCTTAAAGGCACTAACTAAAAAAAAACGGGCATGACAGGTCTTCCTTGAATCAAACAGAACAGAACAGAGCAAAACAGGGCAAAACAGAACAGACTAATGCAATGATCCAGCAACCGGCAGTCCCCAAAACCCGCCCTTAAGAAGCACACACGCAATTTAGACAATCTGTTACAGCCGGTGCCAAGGGGCGGGGCCAGCTGGTTGTCATGGCGACCATGCTGGTCATGCTCTTTGAGATGCTCTGGACTTATATTGGCTGTTTTTTGGTTTTGCTTTTTGCAAATGCTACATATGTGCCAGCGAATAATTGTGTATGTTCAAAGGCAGTATGAATAAAATGATGACTCACAACACGTGGTAAGCTTTCTCTCCTGGCTTTGATCTCTTTGATCTCCGGCAAAACGAACATCAAATGCGACAGAAACAAAATGAAAATAAATCCAAACAGCTTGCCAACATCATTTTTGCCGTTCCATGTATTCCGTTACTCCCCAAGCTTGCACAAAATTTAGTCATTTGATTCATATTTAGTTTCTTTTGTCTTTTATTAGCATATTTGGTATTGGAGTAATCCAAAAGTAATTGAAAGTACTCCAGTTAAAGTAACCCTACCCAACCCTGGATATATATATAACATGATCAATCCATTTGCAGAACGGCCTATTCTCACTTGGGGGATGTAAAATAATATCTTATAAAACAATATATAGGTTATTGAGACCATGTTGTTGTTTTTCTACATGTCAATCTGAGGAGCCACAAAAATATGTTGCTTTATTTATCTGATTGGATTGGAAAAAAATTGTTGTGTTTTGAGTGGTTTCAATTAGGTGCACTATGCTATATGCACCATTTTAAACATTTGTAACATTTGATCAGTCTGGCACTCGGCTTTTAGTGTTTTTTTTTTCATATGGCTCTCAATCTAATGACTTTGACACCCCTGTTTTACAGGCTCGCAAAAGTACAGTAACTTATTTTGGAAGAAAAATACCTCACCATTCTCGCCAACCTCTTTCTTGGTCCACTCCATAGCTTTCTGAATGCTGTCCTGACTGGTCACGTCCAGTAACACTGTTTTCAAGTAAGGCCCTGTCGACTTTTTCAGTTCTTCTGCCCCTTTTTCTGTCAGGCAGCCAGCCAGCACGTGGAAGCCCTTCCGATCAAGCTTTTTGCATAGCAGGTTTCCGAAGCCTGAGTCGCAACCGCTCACAAAAACGTATTTGTCTGCCAGGTGTTCGATCTCAAGGCTGTCCCTGTACAGCCACGCAGCAGTCCACAGCACCACAAAAGTGGCACTGATGTACAACCAAGCGTTATCCCTGCAGACAGAGGCAAATAAAGGGTTAAATGCATGTGTTTGTAGCCACAAAACCATTTCCTCTAACCTAGCCGGCACTAAGATGGCCGACCGAGGTCAACAGGCTTGGGGCTCTAGAGAGCCCGTGGATCACTCCGTCCCTGTCGTCTGGATATGAACAGCCTCACGATCAGCCACCAAAATGGATAAAAAAACTGGTTTCCTTCAGTTTCCTTTGAGGCCATGTGCTACCACACACACTCCTGCAGGACAAAGACAAGGAACCTTCCCGTGATGTCCTGCGAAGGACTCTCACCCGGGGGAGCCTTACGAATCCAACTCAATCCACTCAGACTCGCTCTCTCTTTCTTTCTTTGTCCTCTCTCCTTCTTTGTCTCTCCTTTTCTCTCTTCCCCCTTTACACTCTTGTCTCTCATTTTCTCTATCCCTTTCCTACTCTCTCCCAACCTCTCTCACTCTCTTTTCCCCCTTTTTGCATTTTACTCTGTCTGTCTTTCTCTCTTTCTATCCGTCCCTCTTTTTCTCTCTCTTCTACTCTCCTCTCTCTGTTCTTCCTAGGGCGGGCGACTTCGAGAGCAACCCTGGACCACAGTCCAAATGCCAGTGGTGCTTTCGAACCATTCGCTGCGACCAAACCCCAATCACCTGTACTACCTGCCCACGGGGCTTCCATAAATCATGCACCGGCCTGTCCGAACGTACTAAGGACTTCAGAGGCTTCGTCTGCTTGGTTTGCTTGGGTCACACCCCGTCAGGCCTGGCGGCACAGGACAGTCGCAGCCCCCTCTCCTTCGGAGAACTACGGAGCCTACCACGAGCGAGTCTAGCGCTACTAAGGATTACCTTAGGAGCCTTGAGTGACTCAACAACAACAACAGCACACACTCCTGATGATCTTGTGGCGTGACCATGCCATTGCAGTTTTCATCTGCGAACAGTTGACAGCAGTTCTTTGTAGGGTCCAATGTGCCCTCTGTTGCGCACAGTTTTGTTTGCCACATGGGTTAAGTAACTGATGCCTATGAGTTTCCTGTAGCATTACATCTCCATGGCCTGGGTTTTCTTTTCCAGTTTTGCTGTGAGAGGCCTTGTCTCCCAAGCATAGAGGAAGATGGAAGTTACCAGCGCTTGCATGAGTGTGATATTTGATTTCACTTCTATGTTCTTGTCCCTTGTCCGGGATAAGGTCTGGCAAGTGCAGCTGTGGTTTGAGCTATCCTGGCCGTGATTTCTGGTTCTGACCCCTCTTCTGACAGCTCCAAGATATTTAAATTTGGTGACAGGTTTTCGCTCTCTGTGGCTGATGGTGATACCTTGGGGATTGTTGGTCATTACTTTTGTTTGTTATCTGTGCTGTTTTACATCCCATACTTGGTTGATGCTTTGTGAAATGTGAAATGATCTGCATTTCTATAGCGCTTTTCAAGTCAATGACTTCCCAAAGCGCTTTACAATGTGCTCCACAGTTCCCAATAGCGGCCTTGTTTTGCAGCCATGTAAGACGCTAACCTGCTTATTGGGGGTGTTAGGGGTTCAGTGCCTTACCCAAGGACACTTAGACATGTAACACGGACGAGCCGGGATTCGAACTGGGATCCCTTGATCCCAAGACGAGCGCTCTACCTCCTGAGCTACTGTCGCCCCCAAGGCGATTGATGAGATCTCTGAGTTCCTGTTCGTCTCCTGCCAATCCAGCAATATCATCAGCCAAACTGAGGCGAGAGACAGTGTGTCCCAGAATACTGACCGCACCTTTATGTCGCTCCAGAGCTTCGGACATAATCCTCTCCAGGAAGATGTTGACTAAAGTTGGAGATATATGAAGCCTTGTCTCACACCAACTGTGGTTTCAAACCATACTCCAATAGTACCATTGATGAGTCTAAACTACCGTAAATTCCTGACTATAAGCTGCTACTTTTTTCCCAAATGTTCAACCCTCCGGCTTATTCAGTGAAGCGGCCAATTTATGTAATTTTTCTAACGGCCACTAGCGGCGCTGGAGTATAAAAGGTAAGATTAAGACCAGTAGAATATGTGCGCCAAAAAACACTGCAACACTCTAAATTCATGCATACATAGTCTGTTAAGTAAAGGTACGTTCCGATAATGAGGAAGACGCCATCGTTATGAGGACGAAGTTGAGGATGATCTACCGTGAATTTCACAATTACGGGATGCCTTTTTTTACAGGCACGTTTGATGCATATCGAGCGTGATCCTACTAGCGTGTTGGTACCTTTCAAAGGCACGGTTTGGGATGAAAGTTATATTATTATTATTATTAAAGCTTTGAAAACTCTCTCGGTGTACCGTCTTTCTTCGTAAATATGTGTAACCATGTATAATATGTATTTGCAACTGTATATTTTTGTAATGTATTTATTTTAGAGATTTATTCTTTTATGTGTTCTACGGACGAATCAAAAGTAGGTGCGGAGCAAACGCGGGCTGACGGGAAGTGGGGTAAAGCTGAGTTACCGGTAGATCTGTCTGTTGTCGCAGCGGACAATAGTGGATATATATTTTTCCCACCCTTAACTTTGGAACTAAACATTTTGCTTCCTTGGATTACTTTCAACGGGACCCGGACTTTACAAGTCTGCATCATACCTTAATTACGGGTATCATTTTCCGTTCATGATGCCGACTGTGGTTCTAGGATTGTGCACTATTGACTTTTGGATTGTGTCGGTAGGAGTCTAGGAGGCTAGGACCTTGACTCAGCCTCTTGGCTGGGGGCAAGTGTCTCGGCCTATTGGCTTTGTAGTGTATTATGATTTGACGGATAGTGGATAAATGATAAAGAACAAAGAACATTAAATCTCTACAAAATCACAATTCCGGAACTTTCAGCCTGGTCTGCGTTAAACTTGTGATCGTGTCACAAGTTTTAACGCGGGCGCACGCGGCTTATACACAGGTGCGGCTTGTGTAAGTACAAAAGTGGAAAATTAACTTAAAAAGTGGTGGGTGCGGCTTATAATCAGGTGCGCTCTATAGTTTGGAATTTACGGCAGTTTCTGGCCCATGTTGTACTTCTGCATAGTGGCTCACAAGGCAGCTTGCCACATTCTGCTAAACGCATTCTTAAAATCCACAAAGACGTGGTAGATGATTCTCTGGTGTTTCTGAAATTTATCTCATAGGATGCACAGACTAAAAATGTGTTCTCTGGTGCTCCTTTCCTCCCTGACTCCTGCCTGTAGTTTCAACCATCAAAATGTATTTTTCCAGTAGTAAACTTATCCATTAAATGGTTGATTTCACATATCTTACTGAAGCAAAATGGTCATACTGAAAACAACCTTTTTGTTTTTCAAACTTTATGAAGTGTCAATTTGATGCATACGCGCACTGAAGCACTTTCTTACCCTAAAAGCGTGTAAACAAACTCCATTTTTATTCTGCCTTCAAGCTCTGAAGTTGATTTGCTGTGCCTGCATAGGACAAAACAAAGTGAAGTTACAAAAGGAAACCTAGGAAATAACACAAAAAAGAAATATTTTAGCTCAAAACGAAGCCCTTCTTCCTCTGCATGTAAGCCATGGGTTGCAAAGTCTTGCTTGGAGCCACATGAGAAATATTTGCCTAATACTCTTATGAAGGACAGAAAGGCATTTGTAAGGGATGGTGGGAGGTTTGGAGGGGCCCGCATTGTTTGCAAGTGGTAATGCCCGTGACGGCTTTGCTAAGAGGCTGCTGCTAATCAATTACGTTTTAGCCTTATAGAGAGGGACACAAAAAATAAAAAATAAATATTTATTGAACTAGCCACATTTAATTATAGTTATGTGACATTTTGCACCTTATGCTTAAACTTTGTCCCTCTTTTTTCCATCAGCCCTTTTTTCCTTCTGTTTTTTGAATTGTTACATAAAGTTTTTGATTTTACAATTCATTTAATCCTTGTATTGGGATAAACAGAGGGAAACATAAAATTTCAATCAATCAATCAATCAATTGGTACTGTATGACATTGCTTTTGCATTGAATAATTTCAAATTAGTATTTCTAGTTACCATATTAATGAGAAAGCAAATTGTGAGTAAAAAAAGCAAGAACGA
Organism: Urocampus carinirostris; assembly: GCF_059441175.1. Lineage (NCBI taxonomy): Eukaryota > Metazoa > Chordata > Actinopteri > Syngnathiformes > Syngnathidae > Urocampus > Urocampus carinirostris. The sequence continues at coordinate 42,124,790 of NC_142354.1, forward strand.
ATATGAATATGTACCTATCTAACATTGTCATTTAAACTGTATTTGCAAAAATAATTGCTTTAAAATTATTTATTTTTATGAAGTTTTGTTTTGTCTTAAGAGGATTTAAAAATGTAATTTTAAATGAGCAGCAATTTAATGGCAGGTATGGCTTGTTACATATATTTATTTTACATTATGCTTTGGCACACCAAAAAATATCATAGATTCGTTTTTTTTTTTCATCTATTGAGTTTCCCAATCTTTTTGAGCCAAGGCACACTTTTTTAATAAAAAAAAAAATCATAGTGGGTCAAAATGTTTTAAAAATTATTTCCTGGCACCAGTTTTGTTATTTTTAAAGGGGCAGTGTGTATTATTGCGCTGCTCGTACTGGTACTGTAAACTTCATTAAAAAAAAAGAATATAGTTTTTTAAAAAGTAAACAAAGATATAGAAGAATTTGTATGGAAATAAAATGAATTAGGAATACATTAATCCATAATCAGCTGAGGCTGCACTTAAAGGGACAGTGTGTATTATTCAATGTCATTTATTTAAAGAAAACAGATAAAAGTACAAAAAGAAAAACCTTGCAAAGAGCTGGGCAAAAAAATTAGTAGAAAATTTGTTCATTTTGGTCACTTTTAGTGTCCATAGTTTGCATTCTTCCTTGTGCCTTTCAGCACTTGTTTCAGGTTGCACATTACAATACAACGACATCTAGTGGTCAAATACACACTGCCCCTCTAAGGCCTAATTTATCATGATGCGCAAATTGACAGTATAAAGTAATATTCCTTTTGGTTTTTGTTGTACTTTCAACTTGTTTTTTTTTACTTTACTTTATATTTTGACAAAAATACAAAAAAAATGATCTGCCAGTGGAACAGAAGTTTTCTTTACTATCTTCTTAACAGGTATCGTCTTTGTTGGATTTGTTTGATTATGTTTGCAGTCCAGTGTTAGACAGCTTTATCAAACAAAACGAGTTATAATATATTTCTCTCTGCTGCGTCATCAGCACATAACTGGTTCATAAAAGGAACTTAAAAAACAGTAATTTGATGCCACACAGAGATGGATAAATGTTACATTGCTTACTGTTTAAAGGCCACTAAAGAATTCTGAAAAAATTGTAGCATTGGCATGTTTTTTTAAAGATATAATTGGGAAATTTCCTGTGGCACAGAAGACAAGGTCTCATGGCACACTGGCTGCAAAACATTGTGGTGGCATTATCATTATAAGTTACTAATATGGTTTGACAAAGATGCCGTATTTGGATGGATGGCTGGATGATAACCAGGGTTGGGTAGGGTTACTTTAACTGGATTACTTTCAATTACTTTTGGATGACTCCAATACCAAATATGCTAATAAAAGACAAAAGAAACTAAATAGGAATAAAATGACTAACTTTTGTGCAGGCTAGGGGAGTAACAAAATACATGGAACGGCAAAAATGATGTCGGCACGCTGTTTGGATTTATTTTCATTTTGTTTCTGTGGCATTTTATGTTAGTTTTGCCAGAGATCAAAGAGATCAAAGCCAGGAGAGAAAGCTTACCACGTGTTGTGAGTCATCATTGTATTCATTTTTTAGTTTATTTTGTCTTTTATTAGTATATTTGGTATTGGAGTAATCCAAAAGTAATTGAAAGTAATCAAGTTAAAGTAATCCTACCCAACCCTGGTCATGGGGAAGACGATTTAAGTTGGGGGGAGATTCCCAGACCAAGGGAATCACTTTGTATCCTGAAACGCCTTTGTAACGAGAGGCAATAATTTCCTGTTGTGGTACTTCGTAACCTGAAACCTTTGTATGCTGAGCATAGTTGGGTATGGTTAATTTAACTTGATTACTTTCAATTACTTTTGGATTACTCCAATACCAAATATGCTAATAAAAGACAAAAGAAAATAAATATGAATACAATGACTAAATTTTGTGCAGGCTTGGGGAGTAACGGAATACCTGGAACGGCAAAAATGATGTCGGCAAGCTGTTTGGATTTATTTTCATTTTGTTTCTGTGGCATTTTATGTTAGTTTTGCCGGAGATGAAAGAGATCAAAGCCAGGAGAGAAAGCTTACCACGTGTTGTGAGTCATATCTTATTCATATTTAGTTTATTTTGTCTTTTATCGGCATATTTGGTATTGGAGTCATCCAAAAGTCATTGAAAGTAATCCAGTTAAAGTAACCCTACCCAACCCTGATGATTACACACATCTTTAGTAATTGTGTTTGCAAATCCGATACAAAATAGTGTATACAATAAACCAAAGTAACAAAACGCATCTTTTCTTACCTTTTTCAAAGTGATGAACTTGTACCCTTGTAACACGTATCCTTGTTCCACTGCTCACGCTCTGGTCACAACCTTAGGACGTCGCACAACAAGGCTTTCACCCGTGCTGCCGCCGCTTTATCCCTTAAGACAAGTTTGCCATTGCTAATCCCAAATCCATCAAGGCATTTGCGTTGTGCACATGTGCACTTTGATGAAAAATGTAACAAACGCAAGAATTTTGTTTAAGTCATTTGGATAAGCCAATTTATTGCGGTACAGTATTGCATTTCAAATTACTTTGGGATCAGGAGAGTGTTTTTTGTATCTGCACAAACACGAAACTGGTTTTATTTAAGCGTATTAGGAGCATAATCTTAGATGTGAGAGGCCTTTGTAGGATTTTAAGTGGGTTCCGTGTAAAGGGGACTGTTTTCCCCGTTTTCTACAAATGGGAAAGCTTATTCGGGAAAAACAGTTGGCCTGATATGCACTTGCCTTCATGTCAAAACAAAAAGGAAAGCAGACGTGCAATGAGTTTTGTTGTTTAATAACGTATACATCAATTGTGCAGAATCTAAAGGAGCTGTATATAACTTATCCATCCATCTATTAACTGCACCGCTTATCCTCAGTAGGGTCGCGGGGGGGCTGGAGCCCATCCCAGCTATCTTCGGGCAGTGGGCAGGGGACACCCTGAACTGGTTGCCAGCCAGTCACAGGGCACACAGGGACAGACAATTTTCTCGCGCATTCACACCTAGGGACAATTTGGACCGGCCAATTAATCTGATAATGCATGTTTTTGAAATGTGGGAGGAAACCCACGCAAGCACGGGGAGAACATGCAAACTGCACACAGGAAGGCTGGTAGCTGGATTTGAACCCATGACCTCAGAACTGTGCACATGCTTAAACCACTGCGCTGCCGTGCTGCCCCTTGTATATAACCATTGAGAAAAAAAATCTTCATCAATATTAGCCTGTCAATGCTCCTAATTGTTCCTTTTAATATTCAGCTCTACAAAAAAAAATACTGTATTTCTTTCATTTATTTAAAAATGAAGCATTCACATAATATACATTAATACTGATAAGCATGATTCCAGACATGAAGCTGTTTTACAAAATCAGACAAACACAGAAACATAATATAGGTTCTCAGTAGTGCTTACATCAACTTTATAAATAAGCTGAGAGTTTTACAAGCTGACAGATTTTGTACTGATAAGTGTGATGAAACAAGCTCCCAGGCTCTGCATTTTATGTTAGAGAACAACAGTCATCTTTGCAGGTTCAGTTGTGCTGCTGTAGCATCTACGAGGGTGCCGATTGAAGCTGACCCTTGTGCACGTACTCCAGCGCGGTAGCGATGGTCCTCATGTCCATCTCGATGCTGCGGGCCCAGTTTTCCACATCCCCAATTTCCTGTTTTAAAAAAAAAACGATTCATTTACTCCAACTGTGGCTACACTACCATCTATGTTTGTCTGTACAGTGGAACCTCGGTTCTCGACCATATTTCGTTCCAGAACCCTGTTCGAAAACCGATTTGTTCGATCACCGAAATCCTTTTTCCCATTAAAAATAATGTAAATCGTTTTAACCCGTTTCAACACCCTGAATGTTTACCTTGAATGTTTAATGTTAACATTAAGCTAACCCAGGCTAATCGTACGTTCGCGTTATCGTAATCTTCCGTACGAAAGATTACGCTAACATGAACGTGTAAAATTAAAAAAATCAGGTTGTTTACAAGTCATTTAGCACCCGGGTTCATTGGAAAGGGGGCTCTGTTCCAACACCCTCAATGTTGGGCTCCGTTCCAACACCCTGAATGTTTAACCTAAACTTAGGGCTAACCCAGGCTAATCGTACGTTCGCGTTATCGTAATCTTATGAATAGGATTTCTTACCTTTGTGGTGGTCAGCAGAAGGCGCTCGCACACCACCTGTTTGGCTATTATTTCTTTCTTAAATGCAATAGTTGTACGCACTACTTTTCTTTTTTCACCTGTAGCAACTTTGCTGCTTGCACTGACTTTCTTCGGAGGCATCATAAGGGGCTAAAACACCCGTACGCCACTCAGCATCGCACCCCAGCGTACGCACTAACACATTACTGGCGTTCCAACTCTGATTTTTTGACCGAACAGCAAAGCAAGAATTTCTCGAAATTTTTGGTCGGACACCCATTTGTTCGAACTGAGAAGCATCCGAAAACCGAAGTTCCACTGTATTTTCCAATAAGCAGCATATTTTCTAAGTTGCAAGTCAAAGGTGATATAATTATACTAGAGCAAATGAATCTCAAAGAGTTACTAAAGCCATGCTCTCTGCAATAACCAGGTTGCGAGGCCATGAAAGCAACAAGGAAGGGAACAAGTCAACATGTTTACGGGAAATTGTGTTGTTTTGATCTAATACCATTGTTTAAAGAATGCAAAATCATGGCAAAGTCCACCAAATATGTAAATGCAAATGGTAAATAGCGAAGAGCATCAGAAAAAATTCAGTTTCTTCGAAAAAAGTATGTCCTATTAGCAGTGATTTTGTATGAATTGGTCTCCTCTTCATGGCTTCACGAAAAAAAACCTTTGAATTAAATATCTTGGCACCGTCAAATACCCTGGCTTCTTGCTGTGCCCGCACATAATAGGCATTAAGAATCAACTAATGCGGTGACGTTTTGCCCGTACAACACTTGAGACTTGAGGTTTAAAATGATGTCGAATTCAATGATATACATTTCTTCCAACCTCAAAGACAAGTGTGTCTACAATTTCTATCCTAGCTTAAATTATAATACAATGTTTCAAAATTGTTTCATTGTATTCATTACACAGTTGGAATGGTGCGTTTTTCAAAAAACAGTGTGTGCTGCTAAATGATGTGCTGTACGGACCTCAAGGTTGGGTAGGGTTACTTTAACTGGATTACTTCCAATTACTTTTGGATTACTCCAATACCAAATATGCTAATAAAAGACAAAAGAAACTAAATATGAATAAAATTACTCAATTTTGTGCAGGCTTGGGGAGTAACGGAATATATGGAACGGCAAAAATGATGTCGGCAAGCTGTTTGGATTTATTTTCATTTTGTTTCTGTCGCATTTTATGTTCGTTTTGCCGGAGATCAAAGAGATCAAAGCCAGGAGAGAAAGCTTACCACGTGTTGTGAGTCTGAATTTTATTCATATTTACTGTAAATTCCGGACCGTAAGCCGCTACTTTTTTCCCCAACTTTCAACCCTGCGGTTTATTCAGTGATGCGGCCAATTTATGTAATTTTTCTAACGGCCGCCAGCGGCGCTCGAGTGTTGTTACCATTAACTGCCCTGTCAAAGCTATATTATTATTATTAAAGCTTTGAAAACTCTCTCAGTGTACCGTCTTTCTTTGTAAATATGTGTAACCCATGTATAATATGTATTTGCAACTGTATATTTTTGTAATGTACCTGTATTTATTTGTATTTATTTTAGACACTTATTCTGATATGTTTTGCACGTGCGAACGAAAAATGAGGGGCGGAACAAACGCGGGTGCCGTGTTTAAGTGGGGACCGCTAAAGGTGAGGGACAGACAAGGAAAGAAGAGGGGGTAAAAAGTTGGTTAAAGAAAAAGGAGTTGCGTCAGTAAATGTGTTGATCTGATATATTTTTCCCACCCTTACCTTTGGAAATATACACTTTTTTCCTTGGATTACTTTCAACGGGACCCGGACTCTGCAGATCTGCATCAAACCTTAAGTACCGGTATCATTTTCTACTCATTTTGCCGTGACTTTTGGACTGTGGACTTTAATGAAGGATCTATTGACACTAACAAAGATGTTATATAATGAAATTGTGAATATGTTTGATTTTCGAGAAGGTTTGTTCAAACCTCACTTTGTGTTTGCTGTTAAAAACGTAATATTGGAATATAATATTGTGAATGTGCTTAATTGCTGTTGAGATTGTCATGATTGTTTTCTGTTTTTAGTGTCAATAAATTTGTTCAAACCAAAAAAAAACATTTAGTTTCAATCGCGGGACTTGAAGTCGGGTTTGGGTTAATTTTGTGTTTGTGTTACATGTTTAAATGTGGGCGCATGCGGCTTATATACAGGTGCGGCTTGTGTATGGACAAAATCGTTTTTCCTCTTAAAATGTGGTGGGTGCGGCTTATAATCAGGTGCGCTCTATAGTAATCTTTTACAATATTCTGTACATTTTGCAGTGGAACTTATCTGTTCAATCAAAAATATGCCAATGGTTCACCACTGTCCTTATGTTCTCACTTGAATCCATATTCATGATCGACAGGCAGTACGCAGTATCTCCATGATGGCGGCTTCCGGTTTGATGATGAGCTGTGAAAGCTCTATTGGGCCCTGTAACTGTCTAATTTGGTCACTATTTGTTAAACACCTTAAGTTTGACGTTTCAACTTGGGTTCCTCCTTGCTACATTGTCCATTCAGGCTCCAATACATAAAAATAATGTACTTAGGCCTGGGCGATATGACGACATATCACATCTTTTTTTTCATTCACATTTTTATTCTAATTTTTGCCCCAGAGTGAAAGGTTACAATACCGCATGCTGCTTTAACCAATCCTTGACGGAGCAAAGACACATGGTGAAAAACTTCTACACTGCATTTCAAAAATATGAAGAATATTTTTCAAAATTAAAAGTTAACAAAATGGGGTACCGTAAATTCCGGACTATAGAGCGCACCTGATTATAAGCCGCACCCACCACATTTTAAGAGGATAAACGCTTTTGTGCATACACAAGGCGCACCTGTATATAAGCCGCATGCGCCCACATTAAAACATGTAACACAATCACAAATTTAACTTAAACCCGACTTTGAGTCCCACAATTGCAACTGAATATAAAGTACACTGTCCAAAAACCACAGCCGGCAAAATGAACGGAAAATGATACCGGTACTTAAGGTTTGATGCAGACCTGCAGAGTCCGGGTCCCGTTGAAAATAATCCAAGGAAAAAAAAAGTATATTTCCAAAGGTAAGTAAATATGCACGCTAAGTAAAGTTTACGTGCAGTAGCTCTGATTCCTTCTTTATCGCACTGCTCGATTGCATTTAGCTTGAAAGCTGCGTCATGTGCGCCATTCTTTTTGCAATTTGCATGGTGAGGATATTTCTACGCTAATTTAATTTGTGCACAAGCTAAGAAGTTGTAGTCTTCCTCGGCACATATATTTCACCGGTCTAAATCTTACCTTTTGTACTCGAGCGCCGCTGGCGGCTGTTAGAAAAATGACATAAATTGGCCGCATCACTGAATAAGCCGCAGGGTTGAACGTTTGGGAAAAAAAGTAGCGGCTTATAGTCCGGAATTTACGGTAATCAAAACAAAAAAAAACATGGCACATAATCTTAAGTAAACCTAAAATCCCCCAAAATTACATAACCATATAAACCAAAACCTAATTTTAATTTACACTTAGCTCCATGTTGAAGCCATTTTGTGCATAGGCTATAGTCTTAAGTTGTCTTGACAACGATAACAAATTTTTTTAAAAAAAGTTCAGTTTCAGGTATGTTACAAATAAACAAACAAACCAGCCACTACTTTAAAGGTTACGGACCAGAAAAATCAGACTGTCTACAATATCAGGCTTTAATGCTGCTCTGTGACAGGTCACGATGTTCCCACCTGCCTGCAGCGATGCATTGTTTTTCCTTCAGCGTATTCTAGCGGGTAAATACTGTTTTAAATGGTGGAATAAGGTTGTCGTGTTGCCAGTCTTGGTTGTCACATGTTGTCGACATAGTTTGCAGTGCAAGTCGCCGCTGTTTTTTTTTTTTTTTATGAAACTCTTGAGTAACCAAAATACCTCCGAACTGAAGATGAGGGGCTTCTCCTGTCTACCACTCTCAGTATGCTTTTAAGGGGTCAGCTGAGTGTCCTTTTTCTTTTTATTGGTCATTTTGACCGTGTTCCTTTTCGTTTTCACTCTGTGAGACGCTCTTCTGCTATTTCTAAGAAATAATTGGCTGGTCCTCGTCACCATTTCCATCTCCTGAATGTTAGTCTGTAACTTGCGTTTTCATTGCTTTAGCGCCCTCATTTTCTCTGATGTTCAGATGGTGTAATTACAGTGTAGATCATCGACTTTCTATCTAACGTCGTTATTACTTTTCCTATTCACCCTGTATACGTCGGACTTTCAGTACAACTCTGAGTCCTGCCACGTGCAGAAGTTTGCTGATGACACTGCTATCGTGGGATGTATTAGAAGTAGGCAGGAGGAGGAGTACAGGAAATTGATTCAGGACTTTGTCCAATGGAGCGATGCAAACCACCTGCACCTGAACACCACCAAGACCAGAGAGATGGTGGTGGACTTCAGGAGAACTAGAACTCACCCGGTTCTTGTAACCATCAAAGGAGAATGTGTAGAATTTGTCCAGACCTACAAATACCTGGGTGTGCAGCTGGACAATAAACTGGACTGGACTGCCAACACAGAAGCTCTATGTAGGAAACGTCAAAACCGTCTTTACTTCCTCAGAAGGTCGGCCTCCTTTAACATCTGCAAAAAGCTCCTTAAAATATTCTATGAGACTGTTGTGGCAAGCGCCCTCTTCTATGCGGCAGCGTGTTGGGGAGGCAGCGTCAAGAAGAAGGATGCCTCTCGTCTCAATAAACTGGCGAGGAAAGCGAGCTTTGATGTGGGCACAGAGATGGACAGCCTGACAACAGTAGCTGAGAGACGGGCACTGGAAAAGCTGCGGTCAATCATGGACAATTCATCACATCCACTACACAGCATTATTTCCAGACAGAAGAGCAGCTTCAGCAACAGACTGCTATCACAGTCTTGTACCACGGACAGACTGAGATCTTTTCTTCCTCATGCCATGAGGCTCTTTAACTCCACCCGGCGAAGTAAAAGTCCACATTAAACCACACCCCCCACATTGTATATTACCGTATTTTTATTGCAGTGTGTATTCTGTGTAGCACTATCTAGATACTCTGTATAACACGCTACATTGGGTATTAACACCTCACATTGGGTATTTGTGTATTGTATTCTTTTTGCTTGATTATTGTTTTGATCTCCAGCGCAGGGATGCTGCTGGAAGTGTGAATTTCCCTGAGGGGATGAATAAAGTATCTATCTATCTATCTATCTATCTATCTATCTACTGTATCTATGATGGCAAAATCTATATGAGGGTAATCATTGAATAACATTTTATCGCTCCGGCCTGATCCTACTTGTAATCAGCAGAGTAGCCAGTGCTCATTTATTGACATCAACCGTAATTTTGATTGAACATGAACTAGATTACTGTATGACACTGCATTATTATTTTCAAAACCATTTGTACACTTTTCAGGTTACCTTAAGAGCCTGATTGAAGCCCTCCACCATGCTGATCCACTGTGCAGTCTGCTTGGAAAACTGGCTGGCCTGCACTTGGAGAGTTTTTACCTCGTGGTCGAGTTTACGCTGGTTGACGTACGCCTGGGCAACACTGGTAAAAAGAAGCATTTTGGTTTCGAAAAGACACAAAAAATCCGCCGACTTTACTGTAGAGTGATATATTGTCAGACGGCAACAAAAAATAACCAGAATGGATTAAAAATAGCATGTATTATCAACTAATCGTCCTCAATGTTTCACAGAAGCGTCAATGTTCTTTCCTTGGTATGAATCATTTAATGTTTACATTACTTATTTATGGCAAGGTACCTCATTCAAGTGCCTTATTTAAATGCCAAAGCTGGGGTACATTAGGATGAACCTACCCAACATTGAGATGGTCTACCAGTGCTTCCGTAAGGCAGGTGGCAGCGGTAATGGCTTCTCTCCTACGTCGTTCTACAGAAGCAAAAACTAAATAAATACAATGAAAACATGATAAAATACAGCAATGTAGAGCAGTGTTTATTCTAACCTTACATAAAAACATATTTTACTTGGATAAATGTCATTCTCTTTGGCCATTGATTAAAAAACAATCTTAAAACAAATGATATTTTGCAAGTTTCTTTCTTCTGCATTGTTTTCTTGTCTGTGGTTTTGCCGTTTAAATTTGGACATTGTCTCATGCTTTTAAGAGTGTAAACATGGCACAGTGAGCAGCTGAAAAGCAAAGGAAAATTAGTTGATGTACATCTTGCAACACCAGTATCTTGAGAAAAAGATCAATGAATAAAAAGGCGTAATCAATTCATGAGTGACTTCCAGTCCTGTTAAGAATATTTGACATGAATGATGCATGCAAAACGAAGATCCTTGTCATGCCTGTTTGCAATTATAAATAAAGTGTCCTACTTGTTGCCGGGTTACTACATTACGAGGACATTTAATTCATTTTTTTTATTTTTGCATTATTATTTTTTTTGTTTAGGAGCCTTCAACACTCTCAAGGCTGTTCTACACTAAGAATATTCACACTCACTTAATACATCCTCAAAATAATTAGATTTTGTAACATAAATCTGAGTATATATTAGCTTACATACTTATATACTGTCCAGGGAGAATCTTGGACAATTCAACCTTAATGTCGTGGAGGTGAGCGCTTAAACTGTAGAATTTAGAGCAGTGTTAGTCTTTAAAGGGACCGTGTGTAATATTTAATGCCTCCTAGTGCTACGAAAAACTTCAATCCAGTAATTGTGTTTCATAAAGCGAATGAGCAAAAATGTGCAGGTTTTTTTAGTTAGCTACCTGGCTACTTTTTTAGTTTTTTAGCTAGCTATCTTCGTACATTTTTAGCTATTTAGCAAGCTATCTACCTAGCTTTTTACATTTTTTGCATGCTATCGAGCTAAGATTTTTTTTTAATTGTTTTAGCTGCCTATCTAGCTCCAATTTAGTTTATCCGGGTATGAACTAATCATATTTGGCATTTGGATTCTATGTAAACCAAGTTATATATTTCATTTTCCATATTTTTCTTAACATATTTCCGTTCCGACAAAAATATTTTATGAAGCTGATGTTATATTTTACTACTTATTTTGTTGTTGTTGAGCTCTGTACAGCCCTTTGAGACTTTTTGTGATAATGGGCTATACGAATAAATATGACTTGACAGTTTTTCTCAGCTATTTTTGAGCCAAGGCAAACTCTTTGAATAACCTATTCTTTTCGTGGACAATATCTCTGTATTATTTGTAAGTGCAACATCCTTTGCCTGGTAATCCTGAAAGGGGAATACCACATGTGCGGTCCCTTCTCAGGGTTTCCTCGTTTTCCTCATGTTGAGGTTTTTGAGTTTTTCCTTGCCCTCATGTTGTTTCCAGATCAGGGGATGGTGTAATAATAGTCTGAAATAATAGTCTGTGCAATAACCTGTGCAGCCCTTTGAGACTCTTTGTGATTAAGGGCTATACAAATAAAAATGACTTGACTTGACTTTTTCCATTAAAAGGCTAACAGTGCATATTAAAAAAACGTATTCCTTGTATAAGCATATTTGGTATTGGTGTAATCCAAACGTAAATAAAGGTATTCAAGTTACATTACTGTATTATTATGGTATTGTGATTACGTTACTGATTTTTTCAACAAGTATTTGGGAACTGTATCTGATTACATTTTAAATGAACCCTCCCAGCCCTGTAGACAAGGCACACCGAAAGAAAAATACATTTGTAGAGGTCAAGTTACAACGTGGAGCTGTGGATTATAGCAGGGAACATTTCATAATGGAGGACTCAATGTTGTCACTCGTTGTTTTGTTTTTAGCTAGGCTAGCACCGTTGGCTAGCACAGTTGTCAATAGGCGAAATAACGACAGGTCTGGACAACTCAGCTCACCTTGTTGCTCTTTTCGTTCGTTTTGCCTCGCCTGGTGTTCCTTTAATAAACGAGAAAGCATTTTCATTCAAATGAAGGGTTATAGCGTTGGTAACCATGAACCAAATAGCAAACGTAGCTAAGAGTGCAGGATGCTAACAGCTGGTGTAGGGTCACGGGACCACGACAATGACGTCACATGCAACCTCACGCGTCGTTCCTTCATATTCAATGACAATAACGTTGTTAAAAAATATATGTATTTTTGGAATTATATTTTTTAAGGTATTAAACACATTAAAAGCATTTTGGGTGATTTTGTTTAAATTCAATTTTAGTGAAATGACGTCAGACTAATGTAGCTTTAAAAGAAAACAATTGATCAAAATGCGAACGTTCTTTCACGCCTTTGCAAACTGCATTTTTAAATAAAACTGAGAAAATGTCGGATACACCTTTATACCTTACCGATTTTCCATCGTTATCGACATATCCAACAAATACAATGCACGATTAACTAACCTCTGATTTTATTGTGAAAGTGTGTATCCCGGAAAAGCCTCAATGGCGTCAACTGGCTGTGCGAGCCACTGGCCCGTCTGTGATGATGGCTACCAGACGGCAACGCTAACGTGACTTTAACCTCGACGTGACGTTTGGAGGAACTAAATATCGTTCCCTTTTATCGCCTGCCGGTGTCAGGTAACGCTGTAGCTCCATTTTGGGCCCTTAAAATACTCGACGGAAAGCGCGTTGGTTGACGTTAGCATAAAATGCTGCGTTCAGTGGTCGCTATAATAAAAACAACATGGAGTCAAAAATGGTGGTTTCAAGGGTCAACATTTTCACGTTTTTACATTTAAAATCGATATGTCACCTATTTGATTGCCTGCTGTTATATTTTTGAAAGCTTTAATATTAACACGAAAGTGGTTTGCAGTAACCAACCAGTTCATTTGACAGTTGACAACAGGCTTAAAATGTATGGGTAAAATGTGACTACAACGCAAACACTGCTGTTATATGTGTATTTTAATTAAAATGAACCAAGCATACAGGAATATTAGCATGCTGGCTCTATGTTTAAGTGGGATTTTCTTTGCTGCGGAAACAACTCCCTCACTCCTCGAAATAGCCAAGCTTAACCAACCGCATCGTTGCGTAACCCGATGTGAAGGCAAGTGTCATGAGGTGATTGTTTGCCTTTTAATTTCCACATTCCAAGGTTTATTTAACATGTGTATAAATTATTAAGCAAAACCTGGCTTACACATTTGTTTTACGCTGGCTTTAGAGATCAGAGAGATTCAGATCTACTTTATTGTCATTCTTGTACACAGAACGAAATGTCGATACATCTGACCCGTACAGTTTCCTTGAATGTACAGATATAAATAAAATGGTGTATTGAGTTGGAGTATTGAAGTACTAATAATATACTAAATAATAATAGCTATGTATAGTATTATACAGTAGTGCAAAGAGTGCAAGAGTAGTGCAAAGAGTGCAAGAGGAGCAGATGTGCAAAATGGGCAGTCAGGTAAACAATACAATAACAATAACACCGGAGTACGATAGTGCAGAGGAGAACAGATGTGCAAAGGAGTGGCTAGGTATAAGAGAACTGCCAGTAGTGCAAAAAACAAAACAAACAGATGTACAGATTAGCAGCTGTGTAGGCTTACTGTGTGTGTGATTGACCATTTAACAGTCTAATGGCGAGGGGGACAAAGCTGTTGCAGAACCTGGTGGTCCTGCACCGCACACTGCAGTACCTCTTCCCAGAGGCTAGCAGAGTGAACAGTCCATGATGGGGGTAAGAGGGGTCCCTAATGATGTCCCTGGCTCGGGATAGGCAGCACTTCTGGCCAATGTCCTGAATGGAGGGGAGAGAAGTCCCGATGATTTTCTCTGCTGTCCTCAGCACCCTCCTCACACTACCCCGGTTGGAGGCACTGCAGCCTCCACACCACACAGAGACACAGCTGCCTCATATTGAATAAACCTTGTATTTAGTTTTGTTTTGACACCTGTTAAATTATTAAACGGTGAAGCGCGTCGTTTGAGGTGTCCTTCAAACGTTGAAAGATATATAAATTCTCTATTAAGTATGTGTTAACTATGTCCAAATGAGTGCAAAGGGTTTTAATACTGTATTTTTTGCCGCCACTCTTACAGTATTTGCTTTCATCTTTTAGCAAAGCTGTTAGGGATGCGCAGCACATTAGGTAGGAGGAAAAGGGAGGAGTTGGAGAGTGACTTAATGCTTGTCATCACATTGTTAATAGTGTAGCATGAAAATGGTAAAAGTAAGGAAAAGACTGTTTCAAATACAGTCTAAACGCCAACCCAAACCCCCCCAAAAGATGAGTTTATCCGAGCGCATCTCATAAAAGCACATACTTGCACAAGCAACAGAAGGAGCTTAACAGAGGCTGAAATGATGACACAAGCCAGTAGAAAAGCTCAAAATTCCGTACAGCACCTTTAATCCTTACCTTCTATAATTGATTCTTGGCAGAATTTGGGACAGTGCCTTCCTTTCACATAATTATAATACAGGGTGTTTCAAAAACCTCATATCCTTTGACAATTAATCATTATTTATTATAATATATATAATATTTATTTTTATATCTATACACAGCACGGCGGCGGAGTGGTCAGCGCTTGTGCGTCACAGTTCTAAGGTCACGAGATTGAATCTCCTTGCGCAGGTTTCCTCTGGGCACTCCGGTTTCCTCCCACGTTCCAAAAACATGCATGTGAGGTTAATTGGCCAGTCCAAATTGTCCCTAGGTGTGAATGAGCAAGCGATGCAGCTAATGAGATGAGATGAGCTATATAAATAGACATCCATCCATCCATTATCTGCACCGCTTATCCTCAGTAGGGTCGCGGGGGTGCTGGAGCCCATCCCAGAAATCATCGGGCAGTGGGCAGGGGACACCCTGAACTGGTTGCCAGCCAATCACAGGGCACACAGGGACAGACAACTCACTCGCTCATTCACACCTAGGGACAATTTGGGCCGGCCAATTAACCTGACATGCATGTCTTTGGAATGTGGGAGGAAACCGGAGTGCCCGGAGGAAACCCACGCAAGCACGGGGAGAACATACAAACTCTGCACAGTTAGGCCGGTAGCTGGATTCGAACCCACAAAGGAGGTTCCCAAGACCTTAGAACTGTGCCGCACAAGCGCTAACCACTGCGCCGCCGTGCTGCCCCTATTTATATGTATATACATAAACACATTATTATATGTATGTACACACATATTTTATGTGTTATGTGTGTGTGTTTATTAGTTTACTTTTCTCATGAGCAGATAATCTGTACAGATTAGAAAAAAAATGGTAATTTGCTGGAGACTGTTACCTGAGATATGTTTCAGCGTGTTTGGCAAGAGCTGGATTTCCTACTTGACTAATGTCTCAGGCGGCGCACATCTTGGACATTTGTGAAAATCGATCACACAATCCACATGCTTTTGAATTTCTCATTCAGATTTGAAAGAATACATTATATGATCTTCAACATGAATACTTTTTAATTTTATTTGCCGTAATCATGTACTTTCCGTGATACTTACATCTTAAAGGATATCATTTTATTTAAACACCCTGTATACAGGAGCATACTTACTGGTTTATGTATGTTTTTACAAACTGTTGATACAATCAATTTCAAAACCAAAAAAACGGTTTCTGTTTGCCAAAGAGTGATGCCAAATATCACCTCATAAGGCACATGGTGATGGGACTAGTTCAGCTTAGTGGGCTTATATACTACATTTAGCTTTGTATTGGGGGGATAATTGTAAACAGTTGGGCAGAAAAAAATAGACTCTATCCAAATCTGTCTTAAGTGTGTTGCATTAATTCTGCTGCATTTTTTTAACTGTTATTACAGTTGCTGATTCCTGGCAGTGTTATGGATGAGCTATGAAGGCTCAATTACAAGTCACAGGTATGTCTCTTAAGTTTGAAAATACCTTAATTCTTCAATGACGTTTCTTAAGTATTTTATCTTGTGGCAGTTGCTGGATCAAAACACACCTAGCATGTTGTTATGAAAATATTTGACCCTTTCCTCTTATGTGCTTCACAATATAGTCCCCCTTGCAAACAAAGTAAAATCAAGTCATTTTTATTTGTATAGCCGTTAATCACAAAGAGTCTCAAAGGGCTGCGCAGGTTATTTCACACACTATTATTTCAGACTATTACACCATCCCCTGACCTGTAAACAACATGAGGGCAAGGAAAAACTCAAAACCTCAACATGAGGAAAATGAAGAAACCAAGACCTGGAGGCAGACTTGGTGTATTTTTTATTTTCTCCATAAACAGAAGTAATTTACCAGATGTTCAGTCTGATCACAACCTAAGCATTTAAGAAAATAGACATATAAACTAAGTGAGTGCTTCAATGCATATAGAAGGACAGGAACACAATACTAATTTAATGTAGTAAGTGTATTTTATATAAACCTTAGAATGTATTTGTATTATAGGTCACTTAGTGAAGTTGTGGAACTGCAGAAATATTGTTTATTTTTGGACGGTTTTGGTCCGGGCTGAGGCTGCAAAGGATTAATAACATTTCAATCTGTTTCAATGAAATACAAAGAGTGTGTGTTCTTATTGTACAGACCAGTACAACGTTTTTATCTCAGGGCACCCATAAGTTTACACTCTTAGCTTATGCAAATGTGCAAAACCAACAAATTTCATTGCAGCTCTAGTTAGTCTTTTTTGAGCAGGACGTCATTGTTATTTGCAATTTATTGGCCTGAAAGAAGCTCTGAATCCTTTCCTGGCTCGAGTACATTTATCATTTTTGTCGGTCACCATCAAAAAACTAATTTTCAAGTAATAAGATGGATGAATGAAATAATTGAGAGATGGATATTAAGTTGTTAGTATCATACCTCATAGGTTGTCAGAGCCATTTCTTCTATAACCGTACTAAAGCCTGATCCCGGAAACCCCCATATGAAAGCTTTGACCGTTTCACAGCTCACGTGGCAGTGTGTATATGCGTGTACTCGTAATGTGCCTAACTGGGGATCAGTGATATCGTTTTTACACCACCTATTTGTTCTGCCCTCGATATATATTCGAATATACTTTAACAGTTAACCAAACTCCTTTGTCTCATCAAAACTCTGAAGACGGTGCAATGTTGGTCCACAGTTTATTGATTTAAAAAATGTGTAAAAAAGGAGCATTCTTACAATTTTTTTTACCTATTTTAAGATTGCAGTCCATCATACAGATACAGAAATTAAATTACTCTTTAAAACATGTTAGTGCACTTGTGCTCACATACTACCGTAAATTCCGGACTATAGAGCTCACCTGATTATAAGCCTCACCCACCACATTTTAAGAGGAAAACCGATTTTGTACTTACACAAGCCGCACCTGTATATAAGCCGCACGCGCCCACATTAAAAAAAATGTAACACAAACACAAAATTAACCCAGAACCGACTTTAAGTCCCGCGATTGTAACTGAATATCCTTCATTAAAGTACACAGTCCAAAAACCACAGCCGGCAAAATGAACGGAAAATGATACCGGTACTTAAGGTTTGATGCAGACCGGCGGAGTCCGGGTCCCGTTGAAAGTAATCCATAGTAAAAAGTGTATATTTCTAAAGGTAAGGGTGCGGCCGTTAGAAAAATTACATAAATTGGCCGCATCACTGAATAAGCCGCAGGGTTAAAAGTTTGGGGGAAAGGTAGCGGCTTATAGTCCGGAATTTACGGTAAATGCCTATTCAGTTCTTGTTTTTACAATCTGCAAACATCTAGACTTAAGCAAAATGTGTGCTTGGACATGGGCCCTAATGTGAATCCACCCTAATACATTTACCAGCTCAGTAGCCTAGATGGTAGTGTGCCCGCTTTGAGACTGGGAGGTCGCTGGTTCGCGCCTCGACCGAGACATACCTAATTGGTATAATGGCGGCGCCCTCTGGCTGCGGCTGCATCGACTCGCTACAACGGGTCAGGTGTATCGACATTTCGTTCTGTGTACATTGTTACAAAGAATGACAATACAAAGGAAATTATTATTATTATTATTATTATTGAAGCCAATGCGCTATTTTTACAATTTGGTGTGTATCCCTTTCTAGTGCTTTCTGCCAAACTCAAGGAAAACAAGAAGAACTGGTTTGGTCCAAGTCCATATGTGGAGGTAGTTGTGGATGGTCAATCAAAGCGGACAGAAAAGTGTAACAATACAAGTAGTCCAAAATGGAAGCAGGCACTAACGGTGTAAGTACCAAACACTTTATATCCCGAATTCCTTTTTTTTTTTTTTTAGCAGAAACTCTTTGTTTCGAGAAAAAAAATTCTTCCTGTCTTTTGCCACAGAATTGTGACACCTCTCAGCAAGCTAATATTTCGTGTGTGGAGCCACCAGACACTAAAAGCAGATATCTTGTTGGGAATGGCCACGCTGGAAATCTGCGACACCCTCAAGGCCAATGAACTGAAATGTGAGCGCTTGATTCAATCTGTCTATTGAAATATTTTAACACACATCTCAGATCCGAACTAGGATCTTATCAGGCGGGGTCCGCATTTTAACATTCTAACATTTAACTTTCAAGATCAAATTTTGCTCGCTTACTTAAGCGAATGGTTTGTTTGTCTGTTAAGAGAATGTTAAATGATGTGTTTGTTTAATATCGCAGACAAATCCTTTTTTAGCTTGTGTCTCTTCTTTTCTGTGCGGCTGTACAGGTATGGACTATTAACTATATGCACGGTGTGGGCCATCTTTTCATGCCTAAAATAAAACTACAAACTACAGCTATACTTTGTGCTTATTAGGAGTTTTATTCTCATATATATTTTTTAATATGCTGTTCCGGTTTCTTCTCACATTCCAAAAATATGCATTGGAGGTTGATTGATAAATCAAAATTCACCCCAAAATGTTACTATGCATGTGATTGGTTGTCTATGTGTGTCCTGCAACTGACTGGTGACCACTCCAGGGTGTTCCCATCCCACCCGCTGAATCACCCACTCCAGGGTATGCTGTCCGTTACTTCGGAAACATTTGCGTAATCAAGCAAAATAAAGAAACGTAGGTCCACAAGTTGTAAGTGGCATCTGCCTTGGCCTCAAATGCAATGTTCATTTGACCTGTGAAAAGTGATGGGTCCCAGGGACTCGCATGCTCAAAAATCTATGGGTCCCAACAGAGATCTGTGGGTCCCCAAAATTTAGTGTTATCGCGGTTGAAATTGTAAATCGGCGACAAATATATAATATAAATCTATATATTCATTCAGTTTTAATCATCACAGTTTATTGCTAATACAAATCGGTTATCACTTCAAGATTTTTCAGTTCACAACAATATTGTACATTATAAGAAATATTATTGCTGAAATAACTATATTCATCTATATTTTCATGCAGTTTTAATCATCACAGTTAATTGGTAACACAAAGCAGTTATCACTTCAGATTTTTCAGTTCACAATATTGTACACTATACAAAATAATATGGCTGAAATATTTATATATTCATGCAGTTTTAATCATCACAGTTAATTGGTAATACAAAGCAGTTATCACTTCAAATTTTTCAGTTCATATATTCTTTGTGGTTTGCTGTCCCGTCACAGTTGTAATGCCTTCTCAAGGTCCAATCCATTATCATCCTCCTCATAGCGTAACCAGGAATACAATTGAGTCCATTTTGGCAGAAAAGTCCTTTTCTTGCTAGTATTATTTTGTTTATTTTCTTTCGTCGAATCGTTCGCTTCAACACACGTGTTTTCCTTGCCTTCGCGGTCTTCTGAAGAATTTCTCCGCCGTTTTTTCGTGCCGGAATTATTGCCGTTGTTACCACTTTCTGTGTTATGTTTCGACTTATTACTGACACTGAAGAAATTACCAATTTTTTGTTGATTTGCACCGCCACAACAATGACGTCACCTCGAAGCAACGAGACCTCGTTTGCCGAGATCGGCGCGAGACCAAAACAACAATGGTCGGATGGCGGATCTGTCTGACGAAAAGTTTGGAGTGCGATAAATCTTTGTTAAAAAAAAAAGGTAATCGGGAAATTACTGTGAACACAAAGAAAAAGACAAAATCCAAGTCATAGGGCCTATTTATATTTTCTCCAAAAAATACGTTCAGTACTTAATAAAGTATTCATCAATTTTCCAGCTGCCTCATCCTCACTTGTTGCTGCAGCTTATCCAAGCTGAATTTGGGCAGTGGGCAGGGGACACCCGGGACTTGATGCCAGTCGATCACAGGGAATAGAAAGACAACCATTAACTCACACACCCATTCCTTAGGACAATGTAGACTTGCCAATCGACCTGCCGTGCATTCAACATTGATCTTTATTTTTTTGATTTTTTTATGTCAGCCTGATGCAATGGTACGACTACAAAGAATGTGTTGTCATATGGCGTTTCTGTTTTTTATTGCCCCAACGCTATGATTTCACTTTGGAGGATAAAATGTGATACTATACATTGTGTTTATTAGTGTGTGAGGTGGTCCAGACGCTTCAGCTGTCTTCTGATAGAGATTCGCAAGATATTGTTGGTGACCTCTCTGTCTGTCTGGATGGAATGCACGTGGACCCGGAAACCTTTTCCGCAGCTGAAAGAGACCACGGTGAAAGAATTCTACAATAGTAGCGTTTCTCATTACTGTTGATTTCTAGTTGTAAACTGCATTCTAAAGTTATTTGCTGGGATGACAGTTTTTAATATTGTGGTTTCTGTTTCTGCCCTTAATTGCATGTTGTACATCTGTCGTGAAGCTCAAATGACTCACAAAAGAAAATCAAAACAAAAAAACTGTTGCTATAATGCAGCGTATTTTTGACATCTGCCAAGCAAAGCCTCCAAAACTGATTGAAAACCTTCTTTGCATTCCAGCTTCTCTCCGAAAAGATGTTTCAAGACAAAATGGAAATACTGGCAACAGGTAAAGTAAACGTCTTTTTAACTAAAAACTAAAACTTTTAAATCTTACATTTTGCTGGCACCTACTAACCACTTAATTTTTTTCTTTCTTGCGCAAGGGCCCTAGTGCTTTATTTTCAGTATTCAGTTACCATTTACTTTTTCTTTTTTCCTTCTACCCTTAACCATTATTTTGGTAAAAACATGTTTCAGTTCACAAAATGTGTCCAACTGTTTTTCTTTTTTAGATCATCAAAGTGTGTAAATCCCTTTACGCTTTTCAAAGTAATCAAACAACCTTCCTACTTTTGACGATTCGCATTACTGGCGCTACCATCAATAAAAGTACTTGGGCTACTGATAAATCCTGGCAACAATTGTCCGTATTTATTGATTAGAGTTAATGTGAAGATTATGCAATCGACTTCCATACATTATTGTTATGACAATGCAAGTGTTGCTCCAACTGTCCTCCTTATGGTATACATTAAAAACATTGCAGAAAAAGAAACAAAATATTTGTGCTAGAAAAGCAATAGAATGCATAGATGTTTAAAAAAACAAATGTTATGTATCTCTGGTTAAAACGAAAAATCCGCCCATCATCACAGCCTGATATGCATGTATTTCAGGGCAAGCAGAGACACCTCACCTTCCAGTGACTCTGATGAGTGGGTTATAGTGCCTGATGCCAGCAGAGTTAATGGAGGGGGCTCCCATTCCCCTGGGGGGGCTGGTGGCTCTCGCCACTCTCAACCTGCCCGCTCTACTGCTGTGCCCGGTGGACCTGCTGCTTCATTAAGTAGTATGCTAATGCCCTCAAGCTATAATGAATGTTTCAACATTTTCAAAGGTGTTAAAATATGCTTTCATTGTTTTGTTGTTATTCTTTCCAGCTTCATCCAGCAGTTCCTCTCCAAGCGAGTTAAGCGATGCTCCAGCGACTGATATATCCTCGCAGGCGTCCGTCAGCGGGGGTTCAGATCAGCCCTCGGGGGGAGCGGGAGCAATGGTGGGAGCTGTCGCAAGACCCCCTGCTGCAACTGTGCCCAAAGCAGCTAACCCTTCAGCACAGGCCACAGCCGCTCCCAGAGTCTTGCCTGTGAACAGCGGCCCCTTGCCACAAGGGTAAAGACATGCTGCACTCACACTATGCACGAATAATAAGAGAATTTGCAGAAAATGGGATAATACGATCATTTAATGTGAAGTGAATTTAAATTAATTTGATATCTAATTTTCTACTATTCATGTTTTCAGCACTTTGGTGTGTAGTGTATATTTTATCCCATTTTGTTCAATTTAGATGGGAGCAGCGGATGGACCCCAATGGACGTGTGTATTTTGTAGATCACATTGAAAAGAGGACAACCTGGGAACGACCGGAGTCGTTGCCGACAGGGTAATTCTATACTGCTGAGACCTATGTTGTTTTTTTTTTTTAACCAATAAATGCTGATGGCTACCAGTTTGGTATGCATTTCTAAAATAACAACTGTTGTTACTATGATATTGCCAGGTTAATTATTGGAAAAAGGGATAAATAGATTGAGTCACCCACTAAAAAAATGAATGTAACTAGAAAATCACAATGACCAAGCCAAGTAAGCCATTTTCTGAACCGATGCGTGGGCTACTCAGGGGGCTATCTTGTGCCCGGGGCAACATGTTAAAGACCGCTGCTCTAAGGGATACACACTAATGAGGTCTTGAAAAGTCACGCAGAATACTGATCTGCGGTTCTGTCCATCAAATACTATACATTACAGTGTTAAAAATGCTGACTGAAATTGATACATGCAACTCAGTAACCATTATTTTTGTATAGGGTCTTTTTCCTCTTGTATGGCAACTTAGTTTTGCTTACAGTGATACAGATAGTCTTGCTTTGTCGTCATATGCTAAAATAAAATAAATTTTGAATAAATTAACAATATTTGTAATGCTGTTAAAATGACTAAAGTATTGTCTTAGCGTGCACCGAGATGGAAATTTTTTGGCAGTACCCGAAAATGAGACTCTTCGCCAAAATCTGAAAATCTACTATCAATTTGACAAATCCTTAGACATAATCCATCCATCAATTATCTGCACTGCTTATCCCTAGTAGGGTCGCAATTTTGACTGGCCAGTTAACCTGACATGCATGTTTTTGGAATGTGGGAGGGAACCCGAGTGCCCAGAGGAAACCCACCTAGGCACGGGGAAACCATGCAAACTTCACACAGGGAGGCTGCCGTGCCGCTCTTTAGAAAATATAAATTTTCACTAATTTGAAAATAATATTTTGACATTTAAGCTTTAAAGACACAATCCTAAGAGAAAATGCCTCGTCAGTTCGCGCAAAACTGTGATAGTGCTTTGCTTCTCTTTACTCATGTGCAAAATATAAAATCAGCAACTGCGTTATGCAAGAGCAACCTTTCCCCGGGATGAAAGTCAGTTAGGCAAGCATTGCCTCTTCTTGGACACAAAAGTCGCAAAGGCTTTTGCGTCGTCACATTTACTGCATTGTTTTTTTCTTCAATTTAAATAATTCATTTGGTCAATATGTATTTTAATCGTCAATTTCACCCCAAAAATCTGGTGCATCTTTAATATCTACAAGTATAATTTACACCCGGGACACAACACGACAACACCCCGAATTTGGCTCGACTGACATGTCGTAGGGAAACGTGGCATGTTGTGACCTTTGCTCTTGACGCGGCAACACGTGCCATCGGGTAGAGTCTTGTCGGTTACAGATTTGTAGCTCAATGAATGGATGGTCAGCAACACAGTCTAGTAATATGGCAGCGCAATTGTTGTGAAACAACATTTTTTGAGTTCTGTCGTGTTGATGGTTTACGTGGTCACAGATATAAGTTACAGGTGCCTAGACCTACCAGCAACTTGCATGGAAACTTTATTTCTTTCAGGATACCAAAAATTTTGAATTTTTTGCCTGACCGGGTTGTTAGTGCAAATACGGTGCAAACCTTTAAGCAAAGGTTGGCAGAAATAGATTTGTCAAATTTTCTTAGGTGAGGGGGCGTAAGGTGACCAAATTTGGCCATGCTCACTCTCAGCATTAGTTTTTTTTGTGTCATGTTTTGATTAATGTATTCAACAATACCTTCAATAAACATTTCATTTCATCCTAAAAACTGGAGTGTGTTCCAGAAAATTTGTTAAAATTGTACTCTTTAAATATAACAATTTGAAATATATTTTGTGAATGAACTGGTAATAGTACACTCAACGGTACTAGGAAGTCCAAGTTCAGCTGTTACAGTAATTTTTTGTTTTTAAATAAAGAAATGTCTCTCATTAATGGTACTAATATGTTTATAGATGGGAGCGCAGGGTAGACCCCATGGGCCGTGTGTATTTTGTGGACCACATCACTAGGACCACCACTTGGCAACGTCCCACGCAAGAGTCAGTTCGCAACTACGAGGAGTGGCAGCATCAGCGCAGCCAACTGCAGGGAGCTATGCAGCAGTTTAACCAGAGGTTCATCTACGGGGTAAGAAAAAGTGGATTGAAACTCAATTGAACAGGTAAAAATATCAATTGAGTGTTTTTCTTCCCGCTTTTTTCAGCTTCAGGACCATTTGGCGGCAACGCCTAACGAAAAGTTCGATCCAATGGGTCATCTGCCACATGGCTGGGGTAAATCACACGTAGTTTTTGTTGCTGTAGTTTTTCATCTTTTAAAAGGTTAATTAAAATGCTCTTTGAAATTATTTTATTTCTTGCATCTTGCAGAGAAAAGGACAGACACAAATGGTAGAGTGTATTTTGTCCATCACCCGACTCGGATGACTCAATGGGAAGACCCCAGGACACAAGGGTAGGTGTGAATGATAGCGATGGTTAATCTCATTGCAAGGCGAGGACACGTCAACGTAGTTTATTAAGTAGTTTTCTAGTTTTGCTGCAACGCCAGTAGCAAGTTCATAAACTGGTTCCTATAAACTATAAACATCGGTTTAGCCAAATAAACTACAAACATTCCTGTACAGTTTTGTTTAACTATGATGATGGCCATACTAATTAGTTTTTACTGGCTCATGCCGATGTCGCAGTGTTTGCCAAGTATTTAGGCGAGGGAGCGAAATAAAATTTATGAAGTCATCCAAAATGACAAAAAACATCCCTGCGAAGAATATCGAGAAATACTTAAGCTTTCTGAGACGGTATGTCTCCTATCAAAGACATATTACAGTGTGATTAGAGTCACTTGTGATTTAAATTTATTCTGGATGCTTCAGTGAAATTACAATTTGATTCAGAATGTTTGAACTCTGTTTAAGAGGGAATGATGCAATAATTATTCATGTTTTTACCTGTCAGTACTTCTTGCCTAGGCTGCATTGACACGTGATGTTCAATTCAGATGTTTTGTTCATTTTTCTTTTCTTTACATTACAAATACATATGTGACTTGTAATGTGAAGGCAATGCACCCGTGATGTGACACACATCTGCTAAAACAACAACGTCAAGTGATGTGCACCAAAAAAGACTTTACATTTGATGTTTCCGGAAGTAAATATGATCCAGTGTGTTCAGCCAATTTCTTCCCTCCTCAATTTCTAGTCTAGCAAACTGATGTAGAAAACATTTTTGAGGATTAGACGTGATCTCCTTGATTTCCTTATTTTGTAAAGACACCCATTGAATGGAGACACTATGTCATTGCCTTATATGATGAACCGTCTTTTATGTCAAATAAAAGGACAATATTTACTATTTAGCGAATCCTAGTGCTAAAAATAACTCCATTATTAATAAAAATAAGATTTATTTAAATATTGAGCAAATATAAATGTAGTAATACTAAATGTGCACTTTTTAAAATATTCATAGGATGAGAGATAAGCATTTAATGTACTTAAATAGATGGTGCAACCTAGTGATACATAAACTTTAATTCAGTAAAAAAAACTATTGCATACTAGGCAAAATTATATGAAAAATCATACCAATGTTAATTTCTAATTAAAAAAAACATTGGCCGAGAACTTTACATTTCTTTTACATGGTGGAATCCATACCTAATGTTGCTGCCATGTTTGTCTGACGTCTTGCTGCTTTCTGTGGCACTGTTTTTCTTTCACGTTAGACAACATTGCCATCTAGCTGTCAAATATTACACACTTAGGCTTTAACACGAGCCTCAACCAAGGGCTGCTGACATAATTGTCTACCACTTTGCTGCTACGGGCACCCCAAAACCTCAAAAAGTCTAGGCAAAGAAGAGAAGTAAAACGGTGCGTTTTGGTCACTTTAAGTTTCCTTGTTTATATTCTTCCTTGTGCGTTTATTGGTAAAATACTGTCCTTATAACTATCTAGCCATTC
Organism: Urocampus carinirostris; assembly: GCF_059441175.1. NCBI lineage: Eukaryota > Metazoa > Chordata > Actinopteri > Syngnathiformes > Syngnathidae > Urocampus > Urocampus carinirostris. Next base: position 42,151,165 of record NC_142354.1, read on the forward strand.
AACTTGACTATGATACTTTCCAAACCACTGAAAAATAATTGTCACTGATTGAATGTAAACTAGCGTGTGCTGAAGCATTCTAGTGTTTCTGCTTTATAGCCTGCTGAATGATAAACCTCTGCCTGAGGGTTGGGAAATGAGGTTCACTGTGGATGGAATTGCCTACTTTGTGGATCACAACAGGCGAACCACCACCTACATTGACCCTCGTACCGGGAAATCCTCACTGTGAGTTCGGAGCTTATGCAGTCAAATATGCATAATGTTTTTTAGGGTTTTAAAACAGCTGCGCTGTTTTCCTCCAACAGTGAAAACGGACCCCAGATTACCTATGTCAGGGACTTTAAAGCCAAAGTGCAATACTTCAGGTTCTGGTGTCAGGTAAGAAAGCAACACTTGTCTGGATTGGAATTTAAACTCAGTGATATGGTTTTTTTTTTTTCACACACAGCAACTATCGATGCCACAACACATCAAAATTTCAGTCTCAAGGAAAACCTTATTTGAGGACTCATTCCAGCAGGTAATGAAATAAAGCCTTCACTACTCTGTTTATGGTTTAAATGAGTTAAAGTTTTCTTCCACAGATCATGAGCTTCCATCCTCAAGATCTGAGACGGAGACTGTGGATCATCTTTCCTGGGGAGGAAGGTTTGGACTATGGTGGTGTAGCAAGGTAATTTCTACGTCGTTTAGCAGCAGTGAACATGTAATGCAACACTTTGTATCATATTTATTATCGCTTTGTGTTTCCACTTTCAGAGAATGGTTTTTCTTGCTCTCTCACGAAGTGCTCAACCCCATGTACTGCCTGTTCGAGTATGCCGGGAAGGACAACTACTGCCTGCAAATCAACCCCGCCTCATATATCAACCCAGACCACCTCAAGTACTTCAAGTTCATTGGACGCTTCATTGCTATGGTAACAGCAAATGCTTGTGTCCCATCACACTGAAGTAGGGACGTTAGCATCTGACATAATTTAAAATAGGTTCATTATATCAGATGTTTTTGTTTTATACTAATTCGGAAAAAATTTATTTGAAATTAATACACATTACGCATTTATTAATGTCTAAACTCGCTAAAGTGGGATTTGTGTGGTCCACACAAATCAGTAGATTATTTTTTTTACAAAAATGGATTTATTCTGGCAGATTAACCTTTCAGTAAAACAGTAATGTATTTAATATTTACTAATAAATCATTATACATAGGATTGCGCATTTTAGATATTCAATGACCCTTTACATGAAATACATAATTTATGGACTGTATTTTCGCTGTGGTGGTAATCATTTGCACACATAGATACCGATTCTCTTGGTTACACTCAGGGATTTTTGGCTTCCTGTGCCTCTGGCCTCCGACTTCACTGACCACCACTTAACATTTTTACCACATTGCAAAATGTTCAGTTATAAACTCAAATCTAAAGTTATGGAAAAAAACAAAATAAGCCGTTTTAAAGCAAAGATGTCTTTAGCCAGCAGGGGCTGATATTTTTTCTCACTTTAAATATAATATTTTCAGATTTAACTATAGTTGAAATGAGAAAGAAATGTACTGAAAATGAGCCAAAATAATTGTTCATTGGTAAAAAGTTTAACATATTAAGTATTATGTTCTTGTTTTACTTGGAAAAACAAGGTAAAAATGTAGAGACATTTGAGAAATTTTACTTAAAATGAGCAAAATTATCTACTTTTGGAACAATAATGCATTATTTGCAGTGCATACATACACCAGTGTATGTGACACATTTAACTTATTGTATAATGTTAAAATTATACTCTTGTATTATGACGATTACTGTGAATTGTTATAGTAAACTGATGTGATTTTTTTTTTTCACTGTCCTTGAAAAAATCGAATTATATTTTACAAATATTTCAATTGACTTAAAGAAAATACTATTACTTATTAATATGAAGTAAATTAAGCCAACTTTTGCTGAAATAGAAAACATAGATTAACTGAATAGGACCAGCTATTTTCATTTATTGTTCAGGTTACGTGGATTCTTATATAGATAAAATTGTCTTTTGTGTCTTTTGAATATTAAAGATGATTGTCAAGACCATAAAAATATTGCTTTATTCATCAGAACATATTGTAATGTATTAGCTAGGGTTCAATTTCGTGTCAAAAATGTTAAACATTCTATCAGTCCAGCCTCCTGCTTTTAGACAAATATATTTACTTTGACCCCAATATTGTAAATAAAAAAGGTCTATATTATCCATGATTTTGCTTTTTCCTTTGATTTTGTCATTCTAGGCTTTGTTCCATGGCAAGTTTATCGACACTGGTTTCTCGCTACCCTTTTACAAGCGCATCCTGAACAAGCCTTTGGCCCTCAAAGACTTGGAGTCCATTGATCCAGAGTTTTACAATTCTCTCATATGGATCAAGTAGGTCTGGGTACATTATTACTTACTTTTAAATGCTCCTCTGTGATCCGATTGACAGCTGTTGGGCATGAATGAAATACAAGAACGTTTTTATTTGCTTAATTTTCATTTATAATTTGCTTATTAGAAACACCTTAAGCAGGCTCATTTATATGAACTGTGTTTCCAAGGGACAACAACATAGAAGAGTGCGGTTTGGAGATGTTTTTCTCTGTCGACAAGGAAATTCTCGGTGAGGTAACCACACATGAGCTTAAACCAGATGGCGGAAACATTCAAGTGACTGAGGAAAACAAGGAGGAGTACATAAGGTGCTATTTTACACTCCAGAAACACATGTAGAAATCAGACACTTAGGTCTAGACATGCAGCATTTTCTCATTCTATGCACTCATCTCAGGTTAGTCGCCGAGTGGCGGCTGTCCAGAGGCGTGGAGGAACAGACACAGGCCTTCTTTGAAGGCTTCAATGAAGTTCTGCCACAGCAGTACCTTCAATACTTTGATGCCAAGGAACTCGAGGTATCTGGGATTCTCTACACACAAGAGTTTCGAGACCTAAACTTAACATGGTTTTGCTAACTTTGCCTGCTCACTTTCTGGTTTCAGGTGATGCTGTGCGGAATGCAGGAGATTGACCTTGTGGATTGGCAAAGGAACACCATTTACCGGCATTATACTCGGACCAGCAAGCAGATTCATTGGTTCTGGCAGGTTAGTACTGCTTTTGAATAAAATATACATTTTCAGTAGCATAAGTCCTCATATAGATGCTTTTACTAATATCTGAATACTTCCACAAACAAGTTTGCATTCCTTTTCAAATAGAAAACTTAGTTTGTGCCAGTAGGTGTATGCAGCATATTGTGTTTTGATATGAGTTTGTTATCTCATAGTTTCTGAGCGATTTCAGATAAATGAAATTTATGTATCCTGTCTTAGCAGTGCACAGCCTGCATTCAAGTTTACTGCTGCATTATTTAAGTGACTTTTTTTTCTCTCTCAGTAAACCAAGGCGTACGTTTTTTTGGCTGTAATATTTTGCCATAGGCGCGCCACAGAATCAAGGACACTAATCACAGCAGAATTAAAAGTAATCCGTAAGTGAGTACCAGGATTAATATACATAAAGAGGCGAAGTCACAGGAGAAATAACGGAAGGCTGAAGCGCGATTCCATAATCATCATTTCCCAAGTTACTGTTGCAGGCCAACCGATGTAGCTTCCATAGCTTAGCATTGAAGCATGACCGGCAGCCTCGTTTTTGTTTATGTTCCTTACGCCGCCTTTGGCACCTTGTAAGTAGTCTGGGAATCCAGGGTGATCCCAAGGCCCTTTTGAATATCCTTCGAAAGATCTTGCATGCCATAGAAATAGCCAAAAGTCGTAAACCAGACTCAATCCCAAATTTAGGACAGTCCGTGAAGCCCTTTGAGACTTTCTGTTATTATTGAGTATACAAATAAATGTGACTTGATTTATTTTTCAATGCATTTGCCTCATATTTGTGTAGCAGATTAGATCCTAAACACATGGCGTATTCTGTTTTCTTGCAGTTTGCAAAAGAGATGGACAATGAGAAGAGGATGCGACTTTTGCAATTTGTCACCGGAACATGTCGCCTTCCTGTCGGGGGCTTTGCTGACCTCATGGGTAACTTTCGTAGAATATCTTTGTTACATCCCAATTTGGCTTGATTCATATAAAGTGATCCCCTTTTTGCTTTTCTGTCGTATAAATAAAGGGAGCAATGGCCCACAGAAGTTCTGCATCGAGAAGGTTGGCAAAGAAAACTGGCTTCCACGAAGTCACACGTGGTACATCTCGTTTTCTTCCTATTTCTTTGTCTTGGGCTAGGTTTTTTGCATCTTTCTGGTCAAAATCAGCTAAAGTATAATGATCATCGAATAATTAGAGATTTAACGTTATCCAAACCTTTTTATTTCAGTGTGACCTTCTTGGTATGAAAAGTATCATTATGATGTGAGGTTAGGAAAAATAAGAACATAGCGTAGCACCAGTGAGAGAAAATAAACCATCCTTTTAGTTTTATTGACTCATCGTTACAAAAACCAAATTATGCATATACAGTATTCCCTTGCTGTATCAGGTTTTTTTTTACCGCAGTTTCGCCACTTCACAGATTTTCATTGCACATTTTCTGCATTCTGATTGGCTAAACAGTCACTCTGCCATTCATCTGCCTGTGCTTGCCTGTGTCACGTTAGGTCTAATTTGTACACATATGTTAAACAGCTTATCGAACCAGCAAATATTTTTCAATTTCAAGTTTTTCTAAAAGCCATCAGGTCAACAAAATTCTCTGGACCCACAGAAGCACCAGTGGCCGGGGCCAAAATGGAAGTTGGACTTCTCGACCACTTAAACCTGTTCTGTAGCCGCATGCGGCTCTTTGGCGCATCCCTAGTGGCTCCCTGGTGCTTTTTCAAAAATGTTTGTTAATGGAAAAATGTATGGTTTCTGAATGAAAACAAACGTGACACAATTTTAAAAATTTCCATTGAATAATTTTCATTCCTGATAAGGCTTAGATAAGTGTTAGGTTTAAACTTTACCAAACACTCACAATAAGCAGAGGAGACATCAATGGATTTTGTACTTGCTGGAAGAACCGATAGAGGGGCTTTCAGACAAGAAAATTCCATCTTGTCCTAAATCCCTCCCCGGAGCGCCCTCTATTATTATTATTATTATTATTACTATCAATGATACAAAAAACAAATCATCCCGAAAGGGTGTTGATATCAAAGAACAGCAACATGATTGGCCGAAGGCAACAATGTGCACCATAATAGTCAAAATGTTGTATGAAATATTTTGCAGGCGTCCAATATTAAAAACAATACTTGTGTGAATAAGGCTTTTACTTTTTTTGCGGCTCCAGACAAACTTTTGTTTTTTGGGTCCAATATGGCTCTCAACATTTTGGCTTGCATATCCTGCTCTAAAAGAAAGTAAATGCAGTTTTCCATAACATCCACATGATGGCGACAAAGGATCACTTGAAGTAAAAACATCTATCTATCTATCTACCTTGGTCATATTTCTCAAGAGGGGTAACCGACAGCAAGACAAACACCTAAAATAACAAAGAAAATAAAAGTGAAAATAAAAACAGTGTGCTGAGATCAAAAGATTATTTTTAAAATTATAATAAAGTACAAAGGTTATTTGTCAAAAATAAAAATTCAGTAATTTATTTTTAAACAAATACTAGTCTGTAAATTTGGTTTTCCCTTTGGTTTGAATGAATAATACTGTATTTAATAAAGGTTTCGATTTTGCGGGTGGTTACTATCGCCGGACCCTTTCAGAACGCAACTCCCGCAAAAAAAACGACGGATTTATGTAGTGTAGATAGCAAACGTAACATTAAGTTAAAATATTGATTACCTGTAATGGAAATACACATAAATGGTGTACAATCTCGAATCGCTCTTGATTTCTAGCTACTCATTCTGTAATGCACACATGCACTGTAAATTATTTTCAGTAGTTTTTAAAGCAACTTAAATTATTTTCTTTGGAATTTAGCATGGGTACCGAACATATGTGGCTAAATGCATGAATTAAATTAGACTGATTTTTTTTTTTGGGTTGATCCGGGATTTTTTTATTGGTGCCTGTGTCGTCATTCACATGCAATTTATCTTTTTATGACAACTGTATTATTTATCCCTCTATTGTCTCACCCAGCTTTAACCGTCTGGACCTGCCTCCGTACAAAAGCTACGAGCAACTAAAGGAGAAACTTATGTTTGCCATCGAGGAGACGGAAGGATTTGGACAGGAATAATTGCATCACGCTGCATTTTTTTTTCCCAAGCATCTCCGAAGACCGGAGCTGCGCTTAGCTCTACTTTACAGCGACTGGATGCAAACACAGCTGCTTCAAAAGCTGTAGCCCGAATAAGACCCTTTCCCATTTCCCCTCTACATCCAAGTCACAACACCATGTTGTGTGAGTGTGTAACAGACAATGACGTTCCAAGTCAAGACTATGCACTCAGATGTAATTTTCAGTTGATGGACCCTCTAATTTCCACAGAAGTGTTCCTACTTCAATGACTAAGATGTAGCACGTCTGTTTTTTGTTCCTTTAAAAAAAAACAAAACAAGTGTAACTTAATTTCCTCGCTTTCTTGAACATAGTTTGCACATGAACTGTGAGCGGCAAAGACTGTGATTGTCCCAGAAAAGGCTCGTCTTTTTTTAAGTGCAATAGTTTTGTGGATAAACGATAATATTTTTCTGATCATGTTATAAGATGGATTTCAACTTTTCAGTACTGATTTTACTCCCCAATGTGTTGCAAAATATTTTAGGTTTAATTTGTGGGACCAAACCTGCTTCCCAAAAGAGACACCGTCAATGTGATATAAATCTATTACATCCCGAGGGGTGATTTTTGTAAATTGTTGATGAATAACAAATCATTGTTTAAAAAAAAGTTATTTAGTGGGAGCTTTACTGTGTGAAAAGATTTGGAAAATAATGTCTGCTTCCCACTGTGTGGTAGCAGCAGTCTTGTGTATGTCTACAATTTGATCTTAAGGTAGATGAGGAGCAAAAACTAGTATTTAATGTGTCAACTGATCAATCTAACCGAAACACACTTTAATATTTCAAGTCATGTATCTTACACAAATGTGTTTTGTTTGTTCTGTCTTATTTTTGATTGGGCTTCAGAGTGAGATTCGGGTGACTCTAGTTTTATAGGGTATCGGGTTGGTATGCTCAATATTTGGTTGTTTTCCCTTGAAAATCCACAGTCATTCTATTTGTAATCAGCCTTATTCGGAATTAATACATGAGCACACCTTGAGTTATTCACATCCGGCATTATGTACCTAAAATCATCAATTGTTCTTACTGTTTGTAACGACTGATTTTACCATTGCCTCAACATTAAGTACACGTGAAATTAACTGTTGGAAGGACTTTGGTACGTGGTTATCACTGCAAAGATTGTGCATGTGCAATCACTTTCATCATTTTAAATGGTAATCCGGGGGAAAAAAACTAAAATGTAGTTCATGTCTTTGTTGCAGAATTCACATCTCATAATCCTATATAAAATCATTTCTAAAACTTGAATTGGTATAAATGTGTCATTATCTGGGATAACTAGGGGGGGCTGACATTCAAATTGCTCCTCGGGAATATTTTGATTGACTTCATCTGTAGCCTTTAATCGCATACTATGTAGCTGGTACAACGACATTAGATAGATAGATAGATAGATACTTTGTTCATCCCCGAAGGGAAATTCACATTTCCAGCAGCATCCCTGAGCTGAGAACAATCGAGAACAATCGAAAAAAACACACATTAGGGTGTAGCTCCAAATGATTTTCCTTTCACATTCAAATTTGACATTGCATATGTAACCGCGGTGTACCCGTCCCACCAAAGATCCATATTCACGCTGGACTGGATGATGAGGTTTTTTATTACAGTTGCTGCAGATGAATGAGTCACACACAACACGTGGTTAGCTCCTCTGCTGGCTTTCAACACGTTAGCAGTACGCTGTAGACTGCCCAATACTTTTTCTTTACAGTTGAGATACAATACAAGTTCAGAAAATCAACCATGACAATTATTTTTACATCCATTTTAACAAGAGATCGTATAATGTTTTTTTTTTAACGTTTACAATGAATTCAACACATTTTTCTTTAAACTGAATTTTAACCAACATCATCCTTTTTATACATTCGAGAAAAGAGAAATAATAACAATAACGAGTATAAAAACAGGTACAATTTACCTGCAAATGAATGAGTCATACACAACACGTGGTTAGCTCCTCTGCTGGCTTTCAACACTATAAGGGGAATTAGCATTTTAACACAACATGCAACGTCCGGCAAAAATAACATAAATGGCGACGGAAACAAAACGAAAATAAACCCAAACAGCTTGACAACATCAATCACATAACTGTGCATGTTGAGAGATTTGTCAGCAGTGGTTTTAATGTTTAAAATTAACTTTTTGCGGAGCACCTAAAGATCGTGCCTTACCGTTAGCAGCGCGCTGTAGACTGCCAACGGCATCCGCCTTCCTGTCACAAGATCAAAAGCCAAACCAAACCTTGCCCCTTACCAGCAGGTGGCACTGTTGGACTCATCATTGCAGGACACTTACTCATAAACTATACAACATATTTCAGCAGGGATTTCAACAAAACAAAAGTTATTATTACACCTGTTACACATATTTATGTATTTATAAATCTCACAGATGAATGACAGTCCAAATAAAGGTACCGAGTCAATACAGTGATGTTTGTTGCAAAATTCCCTCACGGAAATTGAAAATATACTTTAACGAACGTGTCATCATAATGTTGAGTCTTGTAGCAATTTTTTTTTTGCATGACGCCTCTTACAGGAGAAAAAAGGAACATATTGCTTTTCCGGGTTTCGCTACGGAATAATTTCACTGACGTACTGCATTTCACTTGTGCAGCTTAAATTCATTCCCCCTTAATAACTTTCTATTTAAAAGTCATGGCTGAAATGCTTGAAACTTTACTTTATACAGTTAATCATCTTTTACAACAAGAAAAATACAAAGCAGCGTTGGCCGTCCTCAAAGGCTTTCGAAATGGCGCCGTGTGAGTGAGATATATCGGTGTACGACTACACTTTGACTAAAGACTGTCAAATAGAAAATGAGAATGTGGTGTTTTAAAGTCCATGTTTGATGTCAACATCGAATGTGCTCGTCCTTATTTGTTTCAATGTTTTGTGTCCCAGATATGGAGCTAAAATCCGAGCACCGCATGCATTTGTCATGACATTTTTATTCAGAAGTGGAAGGTAAGACGTCAACGATTGTGTTCTGTATGTTACCAGACTTGATCCAGCAATGTGACTTAAGTAAAACACATTACAGTTGTTTGGAAATATAAATAAAATAATATGGGGACTGGGTTCTAGGTTTTAAACAAATTGGGCACGATCATAAAGTGGAATGACATTTAGAATAATGTAATCTGCAAATTAAAAACAAAGAGCTAGAAATGAGCTGGGGTAAGGTTGAAGTCAACCCAAATAATTCTAAACGTTCTCTAACAATTCTAAATATGAATGCTTAATATTGTTTATAGACAGGGTTGGGTAGGGTTACTTTAACTTGATTACTTCCAATTACTTTTGGAGTACTCCAATACCAAATATGCTAATAAAAGACAAAAGAAACTAAATATGAATCAAATGATGACTCACAACACGTGGTAAGCTTTCTCTCCTGGCTTTGTCTCTTTGATCTCCGGCAAAACGAACATCATATGCGACAGAAACAAAAGTCAAGTCATTTTTATTTGTATAACCCTTAATCACAAAGAGTTTCAAAGGGCTTCACAGGTTATTACAGCAGTTTAGGTTATTCATATGCTATAGAGTAGAAGTGAGTTTTAAGCTTAGATTTAAACATTTCCACTGAGGTTGCAGATCGGATCTCAGGGGGAAGAGCATTCCACAACACCGGTGCCTGGATGGAGAACGCTCTCGAACCTGCGGAACACTTCTCGGCTCTTGGGATCACCAGAAGACCGGCGCTCTCAGAACGAAGGCTTCGGGCCGGAACATAGGGAGAAATCAGATCTGAAAGATATGAGGGGGAAAGTCCATGTATGATTTTGTATAACAATAAGAGAACCTTGAAATCACATCTTAGGCTGGGAGCCAATGCAGGTTAGCCAAAATTGGGGTGATGTGATCGGACTTTTTTGTCCTAGTTAAAAGCCTCGCTGCGGCATTTTGTACCAGCTGAAGACTCTTGAGTCTGGTCATCGGAAGACCGGAGAGTAGTAAAATGAAAATAAATCCAGCTTGCCAACATCATTTTTGCCGTTCCACGCAAACTTTTTCTCTTTTTTTTTTTAAAGTCACTAATTGTTTCCATGTTTTGTGTTTCTTCTCATCTAACAGTTTGGCAGACAAACTCCAATCCATTTTGAAGGCCACCTACACTCACTCGCGCAACTTGGCGTGTTTCGTCTTCGCATACAAAGGCCTGCAAGCTCTGCAGGAGAAACTTCAGGGCCGCAGTTTGCAGTCGCACTCCTTCCTAGCCGCCTGCGTAGGAGGATGGTTGGTGTTCGGTGACAACAACAACATTAACAGTCAGGTTTGACAGTCACTCTTTTTCATCGTGGTATTATGTTACAGAATCTGTTCCTTGAGACGTTTTCCCCCTGTAAGAGGTTAATTATATGTTCCAGATTCCATTGCGTTCTTATAATGCGTTAACGCCTTTAACTGTGGCAATTTTAAGAACGTAACATTTCCATCATAGAACTAATCAAAGACATTTCACTGTAGAATACAGCTAAAATAATTAATTTACATAAATCACAGTCATTTATTGATGACAAAGTCGAAGTACAGGGTGACCTAAAAAGATACGTACCCATGAAAATTTCAATTGTGGCTTTGATTAAAAAGCTATTTATTTCAAAATGATGAATAAAATGATGACTCGCAACACGTGGTAAGCTTTCTCTCCTGGCTTTGATCTCCGGCAAAACGAACATCAAATGCGACAGAGACAAAATGAAAATAAATCCAAACAGCTTGCCAACATCATTTTTGCCGTTCCATGTATTCCGTTACTCCCCAAACCTGCACAAAATTGAGTCATTTTATTCATATTTAGTTTCTTTTGTCTTTTATTAGCATATTTGGTATTGGAGTCATCCAACAGTAATTGAAAGTAATCCAGTTAAAGTAACCCTACCCATTACTATTCAAATAGAGAAAAACTACTTTCGATTGATTGAAACCAAACACCCCTTATCCTTTGAATTTGACGCGGCCACCTCCGCCGGTTTCCCGTGTGTCCAGATCAACATGTACTTGCTGTCCCGGATCCTGTTCGCCCTCTCACGGCTGGCCGTGGAGAAAGGAGTGGTGCCGCAACCTAAACGAGACCCCTTCCCGCTATTTGCCACTCTGGTGTGGGGAGTGGTCTTGTGGCTCTTCGAGTACCACCCACACACGCTGCAGCCGTCCTTGCAATCCTCCATGAACTACCTCTACCACGACAGCAATGTCTGGCACGACGTCTCAGATTTCCTGATCTATAACAAATCTCGGACTGATCCGAGTAAATGAAGCCTGAAGTGATGGACCACTTTTATTGAATATGATTGAGAAGATGATTCACACGAGAACAATGTATTTATGAAGTTGAGGTTTATATAATTTATATCGAGGGTGGAAACCCTGGTCCTCGAGTCCAGTAGTTTTCAAATGACCGTATTTTCCGCACTATAGGGCGCACCCGGTTATAGGGCGCACCCCCAAAAAATAGTTTTTGATCTTATATCTTCCATAGATAAGGCGCACCAGATTATAAGGCGCTACAATGGGAACGTCGACAAAACAGTCAGATGATTTCCCCCTTAACATTCCCAAAGCTTGCAAAGAAGCAAATACGTGTCGTAGACACGTGCGGATGCGGTGTCCGTACGATGTCACTCAAATGCATCGTTCCATCATTCGGAAGGTTAAAGTCTTAGGATTCAAGAAATGCCAACCATTCCTTAGTTTCTATTTTCTTTTTCGCTCGCAACTTTACTGTGCATATGACAATAAACACTTGGAATAGAGTTGAATTCACTCAACTCATCACAGCAACATCAAGATCGTTCTAAAACAAGATACCGGGAAAATATAAAGCCGCATAGCTCACCTAAGTTCTCACGTTCAATAATGATACGCAATCATGGTCTTCTAGCAACCGTGAGTGAAGTCAATCCAGGAGAGTAAAATGTTTACAAATACAGACTAATGAAACATGTTTCTTTATGGTGTAGTTTAGCAAGCTTGCTATTCAGTCATCTTTTTCGGCCAATTGCAGGGATTGTTTCGGCCCTCTAGCCTATCCGAGGCTTCGAATAACTTTAGCCAATAGCGATCGATTTAACGGATGATTGACACATCTTTTTCAGCCAATTGCAGGGTTTGTTTTGGCCCTCTAGACAATCCGAGGCTCCGAATAACTTCAGCCAATAGCGATCGATTTAACGGATGATTGACACATCTTTTTCGGCCAGTTGCAGGGTTTGTTTCTGCCCTCTAGCCTATCCGAGGCTCCGAATAACTTTAGCCAATAGCGATCGATTCAAATGATGATTGACACATTGGTTAGCCAATGAAACACCGGTATATAAATCCCAGCATACACCGCGGACTACTCCACGTTCGGGGGGATATCGAGTCGGCGGATGTTGCGTAAGTTGCAAGACCTTGCGATTTAATATTGATCCATAAATAAGGCGCACTGTATTATAAGGCGCATGGTCAGCTTTTGAAAAAATTAAGACTTTTAGGTGCGCCTTATAGTGCGGAAAATACGGTACATTTCCTGTACCCCTTGGGTTACGTCAGGGCAATCCAGAGCACGGAATCCAATGTGGGTTCTGCGGGCATCATGTAGCCCCCTAAGCTAACTGGAGTAGGTTCTGAAAATAGCTCACCAGTGATGAGTTACTGTGATTTTCTAGGACATTTGATTTCTAACTGTCATAATGTTTTAGGCCCTGCGATTGGCTGGCGACCAGTTCAGGGTGTCCCCTGCCCACTGCCCGATGATTGCTGGGATGGGCTCCAGCACCCCCGCGACCCTACTGAGGATAAGCAGTGCAGCTAATGAGATGAGATAATGTTTTAGTGCAGGGGTGTCAAACTCATTTTAACTCGGGGGGCCACACGATAGAACAAACATTCTGTCGGGGGCCGAAATAGTAGATTAAAGAGAAAGAAAAAGGGAGATAAAGAAATAAGAGAAAGTGGGAGGGGAAAGGAGAGAAGGCGGGACAAAGAAAGAAAAAGAGAGAGGTGGAGGACGTGAGAAACAAAAGAGATAAAAAGTCGTGAGAGAGGGTAAAAAGAAAGGGGAAGGAAGAAAGAAATCCAAAGAGAAATAAAAAGACAAAAGGAGAGGAAAGAGAAAATAAAATGCAAAGGGTAGGAAGAAAGAAAGAGGGAAAAGGAAAAAAGGAAGAGAGAGCTAAAGAAGGTAAAAAGACACAGCGAAAGAAAGAGACAGAGGGACAATGAAATACAAAAAGAGACACAGAGAGTGAAAGAGACAGAGTGGGAGAAAAGGGGTGGAAAAAAGAGAGAGAGAGAGAGAGAAAGAAAGAAATACAAGTACAGTGTCTTTGTTCGAGGCACCTGGCTTTGGCAACATCAAGTGGACATATTTCATGCTTCAGCTTGTTTTTCTCTTGCGCTTCTCTGAGTGTTGTCTCGCAGGCCGGATTCAATCCCTTAGCGGGCCTGATCTGGCCCGCGAGCCGCCTGTTTGACACCTGTCTTTTAGTGGATGACCGGGCCTATTTTACCTTCATGATTACAACCTGGTAATAACATAATAACAACTTTGATTTTTTTAGGAGTGTGTATCAAACTGGTAACCCTTCAAATTAATACGTTTCCAAAAGTAGCACTCTGCTTCAAAAAGGTTGGTGACCCCTGATCTAGGGGGTACATGACATTTTAAACTTTTTTTTTTTAATCATGTCGAAAATATTTTAATTATGTCATTTTAGGAAAATATAAGTAATGTGCCCAAAATGAAACATATTTTATTATTAAATATACTCTTTAGTCAATAACATGATTTAGCAAACGGATATTCACTGTGACCATTTAAACCCAAAGGAAGTCTCATTAGCTGCACCGCTTATCCTCAGTAGGGTCGCGGGGGTGCTGGAGCCCATCCCAGCAATCATCGGGCAGTGGGCAGGGGACACCCTGAACTGGTTGCCAGCCAATCGCAGGGCACACAGGGACAGACAACTCATTCGCTCATTCACACCTAGGGACAATTTGGACCGGCCAATCCACCTGAAATGCATGTCTTTGGAATGTGGGAGGAAACCGGAGTGCCCGGGGGAAACCCACGCAAGCACGGGGAGAACATACAAACTCCGCACAGGAAGTCTGGAGCTGGATTTGAACCCACGACAGGTTCCCATGACATAAACTGCCGCACAAGCGCTAACCACTGCGCCGCCGTGTTGTGATAAATATTAGATGTCGACACTGTTAAAAAAAATGTGAACATTTTAAGAATAGTCTTTTTTTTTTACTATTTTTTTCTGCTTTAATTGTTAAAATAATAATAAGAATACTTTGTAAAATGATCTAATACGCCAAATATCAGATGATTTAGGTCATAGGTGCCAAACAGGCGGCCCGCGGGCCATATCAGGCCCGCTAAGGGATTGAATCCGGCATGCGAGATAACGCTCAGAGAAGCGCAAGAGAAAAACAAGCTGCAGGTTGAAATATGTCAACTTGATGTTGCCAAAGCCAGGTTCCTCTCACAAAGACACAGTACTTGTATTTATTTCTCTCTCTCTCTCTCTCCCTCTGTTTCCACCCCTTTTCTCCCACTCTCTGTGTCTCTCTTTTTCTCTTCCTTTGTTGCTCTTTGTCTCTTTCGTTGTGTCTTTTTAGCTTCTTTTGCTCTAACTTCATTTTTTTCCCTTTTCTCTCTTTTCTCTTTCTCTCTTCCTACCCTTCGCGATTTCTTTTCTCTCCCTTTGTCTTTCTACTTCTCTTTGGATTTCTTTCTTCCTTTCTTTCCCCCTCTCTCATGACTTCTCTTTTTATCTCTTTTGTTTCTCACGCTCTCTCCCTCTCTCTCTTTTTCTTTGTCCCACCCTCTCTCATTTTCCCTCCCTCTCTCTCTTATTTCTTTATCTCTCTTTTTCTTTCTCTTTAATATACTAGTCCGGCCCCCGACAGAATGTTTGTACATTTGTGTGGCCCCTGAGTTCAAATGAGTTTGACACCCCTGATTTAGGTTTTAGTAAGTAATCATTTCATGACAACTGTCCATCCATCCATTATCTGCACCGCTTATCCTCAGTAGGGTCGTGGGGGTGGTGGAGTTTCACAAGGTGTACAGTACCTCAAACCAAAAAAACAGTGCTTCTCGGTTTCCCGGTTCCATACAGCTGGAACTATCAGCAAGCGATGGTTTTTGAGGACCAGAGTTCCCTACCTCTGATTTTTATGATTTTAATGTTGTTGAAGTAAAATAAAAGACTGATTAGACAACATCCTATGTTGGGTTCCTCTGCAGCTGTCAAGATCAGGATCAGGACCCAAACGCGTGACGTTTCTCACACAAGCTTTTATTTTACTGGAAATGGGGAGTCTTGCACATTAGGCAGCAGTCCGGCGTGAAATGATAGGAAGCCAGAGGCCGACGAGATAGATACCAATGGCCCGAGTTGATATCGGACAGATGGGGTCGATACAGGACGGGACAGACAGGGTACATAATGAAACAGGATATCTAAATAAACAGGACAAATTAGACGGAAACTGAACAAAAACTGGAGAAAATAATAAACAGGATAAAAATAGACGGAAACAAAACTGCAAACCGAAATTAAACAGGATAAAATAAACGGGAACACTACCGGACAGGATATACCAACAGGAACAAAATCATGTCGAAACCCAAGTCTTGCGGGGAAGAAGTTCATTGACGGACCGACAAAAGGAGAGTGACAGGGAAGCCAATCTGTCAACAAGCTGTAGCTGGTGCCACACGGGCGCAGCCAATTAGGCCCTCATGTAGGTTTTAGATCGGGGGATGGTGCAATAATGGTCTAAGGAAGGGGAGTCGAACTCATTTTAACTCGGGGGTCACACGTTGGAACTAACATTGTCTCGGGGGCCGGAAGGGTAGATTAGAGAGAAAGAAGAAAAGATAAAGAAATAAGAGAGAGAAGTAGAGAAGGTAGGACAAAGAAAGAGAGGAAAAAGAGAGAGAGCATGAAAACCAAGAGATAAAAAGAGAAATCGTGAGTGGGAAAAAAGAGAAATAGAGCGAAAGAGAGGAGAGAAAGGAGAAGGAAATAAAGAGAAGGAAAACGGAAGAGAGAAAGATAGAAAAAAAGAAGAGCAAAAGAAAGTAAAAAGACAGAAAAAGACCAAGAGGAACAAAAAAAGAGAAAAACAGGGAGAGAAAAGCAAGAGCGAGAGAGAGAGAAAGCATGAAAACCAAGATATAAAAAGAAGAATAGTGAGAGAGGGGGGAAAAAAAGAAATAGAGCGAAAGAGAGGAGAGCAAGGAGAAGGAAAAAAAGAGAAGGAAACCGGAAGAGAGAGAGAAAGATAGAAAAAGAAAAAAGGAAGAGAGCAAAAGATGGTAAAAAGACCAAGAGGAACAAAGAAAGAGAAAAAAGAGACACAGAGAGTGAAAGAGACAGAGAGTGGGAGAAAAGGGGTGGAAAGGAGGGAGAGAGAGAGAAAAGCATGAAAAACAAGAGATAAAAAGAGAAATAGTGAGACAGGGGGAAAAAGAGAAATAAAGCAAAGGAGAGAAAGGAGAAGGAAAAAAAGAAGGAAAATGGAAGAGAGAGAGAAAAGGAAGAGAGCAAAAGAAGGTAAAAAGACAGAAAAAGACCAAGAGGAACAAAGAAAGGGAAAAAGAGAGACAGAAAGAGAGAAAAAAGCATGAAAACCAAGAGATAAAAAAAGGAATAGTGAAAGAGGGGGAAGGCTGGGGGTCAGTGTGGACTGGACAAGAATGATGTTCACAGAAAAACGAGAACGGGATTAAGGGTTGATGCGGGAAAAGGAGACAAGTGTTTTGATAAGCTTTCTTGTTGTGAGTCCTTGAGACATAGTGGCGACTAGGTGGAGGCCACGTAAGGAGTCTGCCAGGGAGGGGGGGCGCTTTGTGACGCACCGGTCAGACGAGGTGGGGAGTTCCTGTCCCGCCCATGGGGGAGGAGCCGATGCCCTGACGTGTCAAAAAGACAGAAGACGGGAAGAGAGAGACGGAAGAGCAGAGACGAGAGATGGGATGCTCGACGAAGACTAATTCGACAATAATTCGGCAAAATTCGATGGAATTCACTTAGCTAAATACTTTAAGAAAATAAATCTGCCCCCATTTTAAAATGCCTGTCTCTTGGCAATATTTTCCCCTAAAATTAAGAAAAGAGCATGCATTGTTAGGAGAATAAAGTTAAAATTCGAAAAATTTGGTAAACGCTACATTTGTAATATAGTTTTTTTTTCCCCTAGCACTATCAAACATTTTTGAATTATTTTTCAACTTAATTATATGAGGGTATTTTTTTAAAGGTAATGGGGAATTGCAATTATATGCTGTACAAGTAACTGAGTAACCACATTTCTCTGTATAGTTGATCAGGATTGGGTAGGGTTACTTTAACTTGATTACTTTCAATTACTTTTGGATTACTCCAATATCAAATATGCTAATGAAAGACAAAAGAAACTGAATATGAATAAAATGACTACATTTGTGCAGGCTTGGGGAGTAACGGAATACTTGGAACGGCAAAAAGCTGTTTGGATTTATTTTCATTTTGTTTCTGTCGCATTTTATGTTCGTTTTGCCGGATATCAAAGAGATCAAAGCCAGGAGAGAAAGCTTACCACGTGTTGTGAGTCTGAATTTTATTCATATTTAGTTTCTTTTGTGGGCAGCACGGCAGCGCAGTGGTTAGCGCATGTGCGGCACAGTTCATGTCTTGGGAACCTCCTGCGCGGGTTCGAATCCAGCTCCAGACTTCCTGTGCGGAGTTTGTATGTTCTCCCCGTGCTTGCGTGGGTTTCCTCCAGGCACTCCGGTTTTCTCCCACATTCCAAAAACATGCATTTCAGGTGAATTGGTCGGTCCAAATTGTCCCTAGGTGTGACTGAGCAAGTGAGTTGTCTGTCCCCGTGTGCCCTGCGATTGAGTTCAACCAGTTCAGGGTGTCCCCTGCCCACTGCCCGATGATTGCTGTGATGGGCTCCAGCACCCCCGCGACCCTACTGAGGATAAGCGGTGTAGCTAATGAGATGAGTTTCTTTTGTCTTTTATTAGCATATTTGGTATCGGAGTAATCCAAAAGTAATGGAAAGTAATCAAGTTAAAGTAACCCTACCCAACCCTGTAGTTGAAGATGGATATCAAAGGCTTTTAATTTATATAAACTTCTTTTAGAAAGAGTTTTTGAAGGATCAGATCGAGTTAGTTATAATAACCAGTAGCACTACATGAGAGTGCCGCAAGCCAACAGCAGCCGGAAAATCTTGTTTGTTGTCATCACGATTATTTCACAACAAAAACAAAAATGGCTGAACAGAATGAGTCATAGACGCCGGATAGACTGTTGGCATCGCCTCCAGGAATGTGATTATAAGTTGTCATTGGAAACCAGACAACATGTTCCGAATTTTCTCTGAATGGAACACTGAAGGTGGGTGCGGCAAAGGCATTTATAGGTGAAATAACTCACGCTTGTTTCTACCGTCCACACTTGAGGTACGATACCGAGCATCTCCTTGTCGGTTTCTTCCGAGCACCGAAAGCTTTCATCCGATTGGACCTTTGGGTACGTCTGCAGATTTCAGCATGCAACAAGTGGACTTGCGGATCGGAGAAAACCTGGAGCGCCACAGAACGGTCGGCTTCAGCCGCTCCAAAGTTCTCGTGGTCCGAAGAGGAGAACCTTTCAGAGTCGGCCTCTGTATGAAGAATCGGCCTTTCAACGTCCAGGACGACACGCTGAAGATTAAAGTCATGCTTGGTCAGAATACTTTTTTTTTTATCAATGTAAATTGTCCCTAGGTGTGAATGAGCAAATGAGTTGTCTGTCCCTGTGTGCCCTGCGATTGGCTGGCAACCAGTTCAGGGTGTCCCCTGCCCACTGCCCGGAGATGACTGGGATGGGCTCCAGCACTCCCGCGACCCTAATGAGGATAAGCGGTACGGCTAATGAGATGAGATGAGTTTAATACGGAATTTAACTGGTGGTTTTGCAGACCCGTTTTCGGTGGGTCGCGGGATGTGTTCCCTGTAATTTTCCTCACGGGTCCGAGCGTTCACACAAAGTCGGTGAGCAACGCTTGAAACAACAGTGAGCAACGGCAATCCCAAATGTGGCAACTAAGTCATTATCAAGCATGTCCAAAATTTGACATCACGTTACATTTTGCGGAGTTTCCGGGAATGCAAAAAATGTTTTCACTTTTTTAATGAATTGACTCATGTATTATTGCAAAGATTGTACGGCCTACAAACGTCATTTGTCAATTATTTCACGAGATTTCCATTTCTTTTTTTCCTAATATTTTTGTGGCATAATACTAACAATTTTGGGAGCTTATTTAGTCGGTTGCACGATACACAACTGTATTTAATCGCATTTTTTAGTGGAAGTACAATGTTGGCAACAAGATTGACTTGGTATAATTGGAAATTATTTGAATGTAACACAAACTTTTTCCCAGTTTTTTTCTACTTTTTTAAATTCCTTTAAAAAAAATCTCATTGTTTATTATTTCCTAGCTGTTACTTTTTTCTTGTTCTCTATTTACTTTTTCCCTTTGTTTCTTTCTTTTTTTCTGGCTTTTTTTTTAAATTTTCCTTCTTTTTTCACTTCCTTTTGTCTCTTTTTTCTCATCTTTTCACTACTTTTTCATTTTTGTATTTTTTTCTTTTTTTTCTATTCCCCCTTCCCCCTTCTTTTAAGTCATTTCTTGCATAATTTCACATAATATTTGGTCATATAGGGATGAAAGAAGCAAAAACAACCCGAAGAGCCTTTTAGGACCCGAAAGAGCCGGTTCCTTTTAGTGAGCCGAGCCGAAGAAGCCGGTTCTCGACAAACTCTACTGACTTTACTCAACTTCGTTCTACTTCGACCTTGACTTCAAAATATTGCATTTAGAACACAACGTCAGGGGAACCCGTGTATTTTGACCTTCATGCACTGTAACTTTGACTTAATTAGCTTCTTAATGAGTAATTCCGAGCCCTGATTTTTGTGTGCTGGCTAGATTTTCTTGTGCAATTGCGCACACACGCAGCTTAGAGGGAACATTGGTCGCGGGCCTTTGCCCTGGCAAAACAATACAACGAAGAAAAAAAAACGGACTGTCAATTGCACAGGAAATGCCAATAATACCATGCTTGGTGTTTTTCTTCCTGTTCAGCCAATCAGCACCGTCCCAATTGTGTCTGAGTGGTACCACTTCTCCTTTTATTGTGGCTTTGTTTGTTTTCTTTCCCTTTCTTTCCGTTATAATGTTTCTTAAGAAAGTGAGTGATACAGGGAAGAAAAAGTGGAAAACAATGACAAAAAAGATCGAGCCAAAAAAGAAAGGATTGCGAAATATGAAAATAGTTTATGTGTGTCTGCTATTAAAACACTACTTGAAGGTACAGTAAAAGGTGAACAATGTTATATATCTAGCTGTTTACCTGTGTATTAATCTTTATTTTCTACACAAGTATTTATCGTTGTTTAAGTACACATTTTTTTTATATTTTGCGTATGAACTTCTTTTCGTGTGACATGTCCCCTGCCCACTGCCCGACGATTGTTGGGATGGGCTCCAGCACCCCCGTGACCCTACTGAGGATAAGCGGTGCAGCTAATGAGATGAGAGATGAGATATTTTAAAGCAGTTTTAGGAGGTATCTTATATACAACATTGCCTCATATGCGAGTATATACAGTACTTAAGGTAATTTTGGTTTTGGTGGTCATTTTATTTATTAAAAAAAAAGGTGAATATATTTTACTATCTCTGATTTCAACTGCACATTGATTTAATTCGAATTTGAATGGTTTCAAGGTGAAAGCAAAGATATTTTGTTAAAATGTTACAAAATTCTGCCACGGAAGATACCCACTCCTTTACCCTCAGCCCGGACAGTACTTGGCGAGAGACAGAAGGGAGGGGTTGCACTCTGCATAGCTCAGCCTATCTCAATGCTCTGGGTGCTTACCTGGTGTTTTGGGGGAATACAGTTTGTTTTGTGGGTTCTCACCATATGGTGTCTCAACAGTGAACATGGACTACAATGGAACCTCGGTTCTCGACCATAATCCGTTCCAGAACCCTGTTCGAAAACCGATTTGTTCGATCACCGAAATCATTTTTCCCATTACAAAAAATGTCAATCGTTTTAATCCGTTCCATCACCCTGAATGTTTACCTTGAATGTTCAATGTAAACATAAAGCTAACCCAGGCTAATCGTACGTTCGCGTTATCGTAATCTTCCGTACGAAAGATTACGCTAACATGAACGTGTAAAAATATAAAATCAGGTCGTTTACAAGTCATTTAGCACCCGGGTCTCCACAACAAGTGGTGAGCGGTTCATTGGAAAGGGGGCTCCGTTCCAACACCCTGAATGTTTACCTTGAATGTTTAATGTAAACATAAAGCTAACACAGGCTAATCGTACGTTTGCGTTATCATAATCTTCCGTACGAAAGATTACGCTAACGTGAACGTCTAAAAAATAAAAAAAAAGGATAAAGAAAAGAATTATGAATAGGATTTCTTACCTTTGTGGTGGTCAGCAGAAGGCGCAGGTGGACAGTGGGGTATTCCCTAGCAAGATCAGACACTGGCACACCTTCATATTTTGCTATTATTTCTTTCTTAAATGCAATAGTTGTACGCACTACTTTTCTTTTTCCACCTGTAGCAACTTTGCTGCTTGCACTGACTTTCTTCGGAGGCATAATAAGGGGCTAAAACACCCGTACGCCGCTCCGCATCGCACCCTAGCGTACGCATTTACGCATTACCGGCGTTCGAACTCCGCTTTTTTGAGCGAACAGCGAGGCAAGAATTTCTCAAAATTTTTGGTCGGACTCCGATTTGTTCGAACTGAGAGGCGTTCGAAAACCGAGGTTCCACTGTATTTCATGAGCGTCCATATAAAAGATTCATTAGAGACGTACAGCCAAAACGGGGTCTGTTGGTGTGCCACTTTGGTTGTAGGGGCACCATTCCCTGTGGTATGTCCTGGGCAAGCACACCCTGGTGGTGCCCATCCATCTCCAGTCCTACGTAAAACAAAAAAACTAGATATAACCTTGTAATCTATTCATGTTCTCAACTTTTGCATGTCTCTAAACATGCCTTTTCATTTGCCTTTTTAGGCCGCCTGTTTGTGAGCATGACAGTGTCTTTCTCGAAAAACTCTCCCTCGTCCCGTTGGGGGGCTTATATGGACCCTGAGGATCTGGATGCGGCCAACCCATCAGTGTTCATTTGCCCACCGGCTTCTGCCTCGGTGGGCCGCTACAGCTTCAAGTTTTTTGCATTCACTCAAGACACTTTGAAGTTTCGCGCTTTGGGTGAATTTATCCTGCTCTGCAATCCCTGGTGTTCTGGTAAGTCTTATGTAGAATATGAATATGATCTCATAACACCATATACAAATCTGGTTTGTTTATAAAGAATGAATGATTTCGAGAGTTTGATGACGGGCGTTCATATATTTTCAAAAGAAATATAATGTGCTGGATACCATTATATATTACCATCGAATGCTTGGGAACCATCAGAACTGATTGAAATGGAAGTGTTTTCTTAAGAACAATCTCATCTCATCTCATCTCATCTCATCATCCGTACCGCTTATCCTCATTAGGGTTGCGGGGGGGCTGGAGCCCATCCCAGCCATCTCCGCGCAGTGGGCAGGGGACACCCTGAACTGGTTGCCAGCCAGTCGCAGGGCACACAGGGACAGACAACTCATTCGCTCATTCACACCTAGGGACAATTTGGACCGGCCAATTCACCTGAAATGCATGTTTTTGGAACGTGGGAGGAAACCGGAGTGCCCGGAGGAAACCCACGCAAGCACGGGGAGAACATACAAACTCCGCACAGGAAGTCTGGAGCTGGATTTGAACCCACGACAGGTTCCCATGACATGAACTGTGCCGCACAAGCGCTAACCACCGCGCCGCCGTGCTGCCCTTAAGAACAATGGTTAAGATATATTTTCACCAGAATCCATACCAATGTTCCCTCTAATTTTCCTTACGGGTCTGAGAGTTCACACAAAGTCGGTGAGCAACGCTTGAAACAACAGTGAGCAACAGCAATCCCAAGTGTGGCAACTAAGTTATTAGTAATACGATACACAACTGTATTTAATCAAATTTTTTAGTGGAAGTACAATGTTGGCAACAAGATTGACTTGGTATCATTGGAAATGATTTGAATGCAACACAAACTTTTTCTTCTTTTCCCTGTTTTTTTCTATTTTTTTTTAATTCCTTTAAAACATCTCATTGTGTTTATTTTTTCCTAGCTGTTACTTTTTTCTTTTTGTTCTCTATTTCCTTTTTTTCCTTTGCTTCTTTCTTTTCTTTTTTCTGTCTTTTTTTCTGAATTGTTCCTCTTTTTTACTCTTCCTTTTGTTTCTTTTTTCCCAGCTTTTAACTACTTTTTCTTTCTTTTTTGTTCTATTCCCCCCTTCCTTTAAGTCATTTTGTGCATAATTTTACATAATATTCGGTCATATAGGGATAAAAGAAGCAAAATAATAATAATAATAATAATTTCCTTGTATTGTCATTCTGTGTAACAATGTACACAGAACGAAATGTCGATTGCACCTGACCCGTTGTAGCGAGCCGATGCAGCCGCAGCCAACAGAGGGCGCCGCCGACCACTTTTTAAGTCTTAGGAATGACTCGGCTGGGGCGCGAACCACCGACCTCCCAGTCTCAAAGCGGGCGCCTTACCATCTAGGCTACTGAGCTGGTATGTCGATTGCACCTGACCCGTTGTAGCGAGCCGATGCAGCCGCAGCCAACAGAGGGCGCCGCCGACCACTTTTTAAGTCTTAGGAATGACTCGGCTGGGGCGCGAACCACCGACCTCCCAGTCTCAAAGCGGGCGCCTTACCATCTAGGCTACTGAGCTGGTATGTCGATTGCACCTGACCCGTTGTAGCGAGCCGATGCAGCCGCAGCCAACAGAGGGCGCCGCCGACCACTTTTTAAGTCTTAGGAATGACTCGGCTGGGGCGCGAACCACCGACCTCCCAGTCTCAAAGCGGGCGCCTTACCATCTAGGCTACTGAGCTGGTATGTCGATTGCACCTGACCCGTTGTAGCGAGCCGATGCAGCCGCAGCCAACAGAGGGCGCCGCCGACCACTTTTTAAGTCTTAGGAATGACTCGGCCGGGGCGCGAACCACCGACCTCCCAGTCTCAAAGCGGGCGCCTTACCATCTAGGCTACTGAGCTGGTATAACAACCCAATGAGCCGTTTAGGACCCGAAAAAGCCCGTTCCTTTTAGTGAGCCCAGCCGAAGAAGCCGGTTCTCGAAAAACTCTACTGATTTTACTCAACTTCGTTCTACTTCGACATTGACTTCAAAATACCGCATTTAGAACACAACGTCAGAGGAACCTGTGTATTTTTACCTTCATGCACTGTAACTTTGACTTCTTAATTAGCAATTTCGAGCCCTGATTTTTGTGAGCTGGCTAGATTTTCTTGTTCGCGGAAAAGCTCTGGATAGAGCAATTGCGCACACATCCAGTTTAGAGGGAACATTGCGCTGGCTAGATTTTCTTGTGCGCTGAGAATGTGCAGGCAGTGCGCGATTGTGCAGGCAGTGCGCGATTGTGCAGGCAGTGCGCGATTGCGCACGCGCGCAGCTTAGAGGGAACATTGATCCATACCCACATTGGAAGCTTTACAAAAATTTTTACAGCATTTTATCCATGCCAAAGGAGAATCTACAAAATATATATGTACCCTAATTTTCCTGTTTTTGTGCCCAAATGTATGCCCCTACCTACTTTTGTCAAAGTACTGTATTTTCCGCACTATAGGGCGCACCGGGTTATAGGGCGCACCCCCAAAATATAGTTTTTGGTCCTATTTTTGACATACATAAGGCGCACCGGATTATAAGGCGCTACAATGGGAACGTCGACAAAACAGTCAGATGATTCAGTCCAACTGATTACCCCCTTAACATTCCCAAAGCTTGAAAAGAAGCAAATACGTGTCGTAGACACGTGCGGATGCGGTGTCCGTACGATGTCACTCAAATGCATCGTTTCAAATATAATTCGGAGGGTTAAAGTCTTGGGATTCAAAAAATGCCAACCATTCCTTAGTTTCTATTTTCTTTTTCGCTCGCAACTTTACTGTGCATATGACAATAAACACTTGGAATTGAGTTGAATTCACTCAACTCATCACAGCAACATCAAGATCGTTCTAAAACAAGATACCGGGAAAATATAAAGCCGCATAGCTCACCTAAGTTCTCACGTTCAATAATGATACGCAATCATGGTCTTCTTACAACCGTGAGTGAAGTAAATTCAGGAGAGTACCGGTAGAATATTTACAAATACAGACTAATGAAACATGTTTCTTTATGGCGTACTTTAGCAAGCTTGCTACGCCATTGCTAAACTCGGCCGATTGCAGGGTTTGTTTTGGCCATCTAGCCAATCCGAGGCTCCGAATAACTTCAGCCAATAGCGATCGATTTAACGGATGATTGACACATCTTTTTCGGCCAATTGCAGGGTTTGTTTCGGCCCTCTAGCCAATCCGAGGCTCCGAATAACTCCAGCCAATAGCGATCGATTTAACGGATGATTGACACATTGGTTAGCCAATGAAACGCCGGTATATAAATCCCAGCATACACCGCGGACTTGCTACGCCATTGCTAAACTCGGCCGATTGCAGGGTTTGTTTTGGCCATCTAGCCAATCCGAGGCTCCGAATAACTTCAGCCAATAGCGATCGATTTAACGGATGATTGACACATCTTTTTCGGCCAATTGCAGGGTTTGTTTCGGCCCTCTAGCCAATCCGAGGCTCCGAATAACTCCAGCCAATAGCGATCGATTTAGCGGATGATTGACACATTGGTTAGCCAATGAAACGCCGGTATATAAATCCCAGCATACACCGCGGACTTGCTACGCCATTGCTAAACTCGGCCGATTGCAGGGTTTGTTTTGGCCATCTAGCCAATCCGAGGCTCCCAATAACTTAATCCAATAGTGATCGATTCAAATGATGATTGACACATTGGTTAGCCAATGAAACGCCGGTATATAAATCCCAGCATACACCACGGACTACTCCACGTTCGGGGTAAAATCGAGTCGGCGGCTGTTGAGTAAATTGCGAGACCTTGCGAATTTAATATTGAGCCATATATAAGGCGCACTGTATTATAAGGCGCATGGTCAGCTTTTGAAAAAAATAAAGGCTTTTAGGTGCGCCTTAGAGTGCGGAAAATACGGTAGATATAGCACACATATTGCCTTTCTTTCGAATATCACTGTGTTTTTGCCATGTATAGGATATGTTTAATTGAAGTCCCTGATCCGGACTAAATCTTGAATATGATCAGGGGCGTCCGTCCGACTATGGCGGTTAAGGGATCAGTGAGCCGAGGTGTGGAAAATATGGCATTCATTTGAAAATAATATGAAGCTACGATACATTAAACTGCTTTTTTAATAATATTTGCGGGCCTCGAAATCTGTGATTGTATTACATGGCTGGAGACGGCCACATGTTTTGCAGCCTTCTTCATCCTACAGATGGTGGCATGATAGTTTAATTAAGTTAACTTATCCCGGTGGTGCTTTTATCAACATTTAGTCACTTCTATTTAGCTTTCGCAAGGATTTACTGACCTTTTTTCCCCTGTTAACCACCAGGGTTGGGTAGGGTTACTTTAACTGGATTACTTTCAATTACTTTTGGATGACTCCAATACCAAATATGCTAATAAAAGACAAAAAAAACTAAATATGAATAACATGATGACTCACAACACGTGGTAAGCTTTCTCTCCTGGCTTTGATCTCCGGCAAAACCAGGGTTGGGTAGGGTTACTTTAACGTGATTACTTTCAATGACTTTTGGATTACTCCAATACCAAATATGCTAATAAAAGACGAAAGAAACTAAATAGGAATCAAATTATGACTCACAACACGTGGTAAGCTTTCTCTCCTGGCTTTGATCTCTTTGATCTCCGGCAAAACCAGGGTTGGGTAGGGTTACTTTAACTGGATTACTCTCAATTACTTTTGGATTACTCCAATACCAAATATGCTAATAAAAGACAAAAAAAAACTAAATATGAATAACATGATGACTCACAACACGTGGTAAGCTTTCTCTCCTGGCTTTGATCTCCGGCAAAACCAGGGTTGGGTAGGGTTACTTTAACTTGATTACTTTCAATTACTCCAATACCAAATATGCTAATAAAAGACAAAAGAAACTAAAAAGGAATAAAATGATGAATCACAACACGTGGTAAGCTTTCTCTCCTGGCTTTGATCTCTTTGATCTCCGGCAAAACCAGGGTTGGGTAGGGTTACTTTAACTGGATTACTTTCAATGACTTTTGGATGACTCCAATACCAAATATGCTAATAAAAGACAAAAGAAACTAAATATGAATAGAATGATGACTCACAACACATGGTAAGCCTTCTCTCCTGGCTTTGATCTCTTTGATCTCCAGCAAAACTAATCAACCCTGATTACTACACACTGTAACTTTAATTGATGAATAAATGTTCTCATGGCATTGACATGAGTTAATTTGTACTTGAAGCTTTTACAAGCGCTTGATAACTACAGAACATACAATTACAAGGCAAAGAAAGCACTGCAGTTCTCTAAAATCTTACTGTACTGCAGATAAAGTTTGGATGAAATATCAATGTAACAAATCTGTATCCATTATTAATAAAATGCTCCCGTATTCCCAGCTGACAGTGTATACATTCCCTTCGAGGACCAGAGGGAGGAATACATCCAGAATGACTCAACTTTGCTCTTCATAGGGACAGCTATGAACATAGCGTCCAGACCCTGGTCCCTAGATCAGGTAGGAAGAACAAAAAGTACCGTATTTTCTTCACTAGAGGGCACCCCTGATTAGAAGACGCACCAGACTACAACCAATGCGCATTTTATGCACTTATGTTGTGTATTACTGCAACGGTATATATTAGTGCCATAATTGATCAGCCACTGCCTTAGGAATTGACCCCAGGTCTCGGCGGTGAGAGCGCTAAAACCTAATCACTAAACCATTAGTGATACAGTGGAACCTAGGTTCTTGACAATAATCCGTTCCAGAATCCTGTTCGAAAACCGATTTGTTCGATCACCGAAATCATTTTTCCCGTTAAAAATCATGTAAATCGTTTTAATCTGTTCCAACACCCTGAATGTTTACCTTGAATGTTTAACGTAAAGCTAACCGAGGCTAATCGTACGTTCGCGTTATCGTAATCTTCCGTACGAAAGATTACGCTAAAATGAACGTGTAAAAAAAAAATCAGGTCGTTTACAAGTCATTTAGCACCCGGGTCGCCACAACAAGTAGAGAGCGGTTCATTTGAAAGGGGGCTCCGTTCCAACACCCTCTGTTGGGCTCCATTCCAACACCCTGAATGTTTACCTTGAATGTTTAACGTAAACTTAAAGCTAACCCAGGCTAATCGTACGTTCGCGTTATCGTAATCTTCCGTACGAAAGATTACGCTAACATGAACGTGTAAAAATAAAAAAAAAAGGTTAAAGAAAAGAATTATCAATAGGATTTCTTACTTTTGTGGTGGTCAGCAGAAGGCGCTCGCACACCTTCATATTTTGCTATTATTTCTTTCTTAAATGCAATAGTTGTACGCACTACTTTTCTTTTTCACCTGTAGCAACTTTGTTGCTTGCACTGACTTTCTTCAGAGGCATAGTTAGGGACTAAAACACTTGGTACACCTATATAAAAGCAAAAGCAAAAGGAAGCACGTCCACACGCGATAACAGTTGGTCAGGAAAAGAACCATCTACACCCGTACGCCGCTCAACTTGGCACCCTAGCGTACGCACTCACGCATTACCGGCGTTCGAACTCCGATTTTTTTGACCGAATAGCGAAGCAAGAATTTCTCGAAATTTTTGGTCGGACTCCGATTTGTTCGAACTGAGAGGCGTTCGAAAACCGAGGTTCCACTGTACAGGCGACATACCAAGCCATTCAATTTGATGTCATCCCGAGAGACATGAAATAACGCAAAAAAGCACAGCGAGGGAAACAACTCTTTGGTGTATCTGATTGTAACCGCGGTGTATCTGTCCCACCAAAGATCCACATTCACGCTGGACTGGATGATGAGGTTTTTATTACAGTTGCTGCAAATGAATGAGTCACAACACAACACGTAAGCTTCTCTGCTGGCTTTGATCTCGTTGACAGTGCGTTGTTAGACTGCCCAAAACATATCAAAGAGCTTTCTTTACAGTTTACATAAAATACATTTTAGAATATCAACCATCACAATACATTTTTACATCCATTTTAACAAGAAACTTTTAACAAGAGATCGTATAGTGGTTTTTTAACGTTTACAATGAATTCAACATATTTTTCTCCCTGAATTTTAACCAACATCATCCTTTTCATGTATATGAGAAAATCGAAATAATAACAATAACAAGTGTAAAAACGGGAACAATTTACCTGCAATGAGTCACCCAACATATCCACACATGTGGTTAGCACCTCCGCTGGCTTTCAACACTATAAGGGGAATTAGCATTTTAGCACAACATGCTACGTCCGGCAAAACTAACATAGATGGCGACAGAAACAAAACGAAAATAAATACAAACAGCTTGACAACACCAATCACATTCCTGTGCATGTTGAGAGATTTGTCAGCTGTGGTTTTAATGTTTAAAATTAACTTTTTGCGGAGCACCAAAAGATCGTGCCTTACTGTTAGCAGCGCGCTGTAGACTGCCAACAGCATCCGCCTTCCGGTCACAAGATCAAAACCCAAACCAAACCTTACCCCATACCAGCAGGTGGCACTGTTGGACTCATCATTGCAGGACGCTTACACAAAAACTATACGACATATCTCAGCAGGAATTTCAATAAAACAAAAGTTATTATTACACCCGTTACATGATGATGAATCCTACTAATGCCTTTTCGTTTGTCATATGTATCGCTAGTGGTAAAGTGTCGGTACTCTCACAGCTGGTTTCAATTTCCTTTGTACACAATTTTATGTGATTTTGATCAGTGATGTTTTTCAATTAATTATTCACTGCAGAAAAACAGTAGTACACCGTAAAATATCATGTAGTAACGCACCCATTTAAATGCATTTCCGCTGTTTTTTTACGGTATATAAGGCGCACCAGGTTATAAGGCACACTTTCAAATTTCTGGCTTATCTGGGGTTTCTAGATGCGCCTTGTAGTCCGGAAAATGCTGTACTTTTCTTGTCTCATCTCATCTCATTAGCTGCACCGCTTATCCTCAGTAGGGTCGCGGGGGTGCTGGAGCCCATCCCAGCAATCATCGGGCAGTGGGCAGGGGACACCCTGAACTGGTTGCCAGCCAATCGCAGTACTTTTCTTGTGTTAACATAATATCTGAGACATTTTTCAATCTATTTTTTTACTCCTGATAAGTTTGAACCTGGTGTCCTGGAAGCAAGCCTCAACCTGCTCAGTGTCAGCCCTCAGCACAAAAACAATAAGACGAAGGACTACCTGTATCGCAATAACCCAGTCTACATCAGCCGTGTGGTTTCAGCCATGGTGAGGAAAAACCACAAGTCATTAGTGCCACCATCCTTTCTTAATACGTATTCAGAAGCATTGTCCCTCAGTGGCAAAAGGTAAATTTTTGTTTTGTTTTGTTTTATTGTAAAAAAACAATATTAAGGGTTTAGCGCAGCTCATTAGTAAGTATCGAGCCTGGAGGGATGATTTGAGTATGTTAAATCGCTATTAGATGGCAGAAGTGGCTTTTATCAGATCTTTGTCCACACATCATGGGAGCCCCCACTTTGTCGTATTGCTTCCTGTTCTTTGGCAAATGAGAGTGTGTTGTTGGCCCAATGTGGCAATTGTAATTGTAATCCTGTAACTAATTTTTGGTTCTTGGTAAAGTACCTTTTTTCTGTCTGTGGCCCTTAAAAAAGAACTTTCTGACAAAAAAATCTTTACCAAAAAATCAAACGCAGATCAACTGAGAGGGTGACTGCGGGGTACTGAAAGGCAACTGGTCAGGGGACTTCAGCGGCGGTGTCAGTGGAGATAACAGAAACTGGAAGCTACGAAGGTTTAGTGCTTCATATCAGGGTTTCCGGCTAGGTTTTCTAAATGTAGTTTTTGCTTTGTATTACAGTTTTAAAGCCTTTTTTGACTTTCCAGCTAGGGTTTCAAACTAGGGTTAGGGTTTCAGATTAGGGTTTTAAAGCCTTTTAAGGGTTTCCAGCTAGGGTTTTGAACTAAGGTTAGGACTTCATATTTGGTTTTTAAAACCTTTTTTGGGGGTTTCCAGCCAGGGTTTGGAACTGGGGTTTTGGTTTGATTACACTGTTTTGAGATTTTTTGGGGTTTCCAGTTAGGATTTTGAACTAGAGTTTGTGCTTTGTATTATGGTTTTAAATCCTTTTTTGGCTTCCCAGCTAGGGTTTTTAACTAGGTTTAGGGCTTTATATTAGGTTTTAAAGCTTTTTTGGGGGGGTTCCAGCTAGGGTTTGGAACTGGGGTTTTGGTTTGATTACACTGTTTTGAGATATTTTGGGGGGTTTCCAGTTAGGATTTTGAACTAGAGTTTGTGCTTTGTATTGTGGTTTTAAATCTTTTTTTGGCTTCCCAGCTAGGGTTTTAAACTAGGTTTAAGGTTTCATATTAGGGTTTCCAGCTAGGGTTTTGAACTAGGGTTTGGGCTTCATGTTAAGGTTTTAAAGATTTTTAGTGTTTGCAACTCGCGTCTTGAAAATGTTTTGGGCTAGGGTTTTGCAATTTTTGTGGGCATTATATTAGGGTTTTAAAGCCTTTAAGGGTTTACAGCTAGGGTTTTGAACTAAGGTTAGGACTTCATATTAGGTTTTTAAAGCCTTTTTAGGGGGTTTCCAGCCAGGGTTTGGAACTGGGGTTTTGGTTTGATTACACTGTTTTGAGATTTTTTGGGGTTTCCAGTTAGGATTTTGAACTAGAGTTTGTGCTTTGTATTATGGTTTTAAATCCTTTTTTGGCTTCCCAGCTAGGGTTTTTAACTAGGTTTAGGGTTTCAGATTAGGGTTTTAAAGCCTTTTAAGGGTTTCCAGTTTGGGTTTTGAACAAGGATTAGGGCTTCATGATAAGGTTTTAAAGACTTTTTAGTGTTTACAGCTTGCATCTTGAAAATGTTTTGGGCTAAGGTTTTGCAATTTTGGGGGGCTTTATATTAGGGCTTTAAAGCCTCTTTTGGGGGTTTACAGCACAGTTCTTAAAATTAGATTTTGGCCCCCCTTTTTTTTTTTAGGTTTTAAAGCCTTTTAAGGGTTTCCAGCTAGGGTTTTGTACTAGGGTTAGGGCTTCATGTTAAAGTTTTAAAGACTTTTTAGTGTTTACAGCTCACGTCTTGAAAATGTTTTGGGCTAGGGTTTTGCAATTTTTGGGGGCATTATATTAGGGTTTTAAAGCCTTTTTTGGGTTTTAAAATTAGATTTTGGGCCATTTTTTAGGTTTCAATGCCTTGTTTGGTTTCCAGCTATGGCTTTGAACTGGAGTTCTTGATAAGGTTTTAAGGTCCAATTTCATAAACAAAACAGAAAAACACTAATGTTAATTCTTTGTAAAATACAATAAAAAAAATCTGTTTCCTCTCTTTGTGGCCCTTAAAAAAAACCCTAACCCTAACCAAAAATTCTAACACAGATCAACTGCGAGGATGACTGCGGGGTACTGAAAGGCAACTGGTCAGGGGACTTCAGCGGCGGTGTCCATGCATCTGCATGGACAAGCAGTGGAGACATTCTGAGGAGCTGGGCGGAGACCGGCTACAAACCAGTCAAATACGGCCAGTGTTGGGTGTACGGCGCTGTCATGTGCACAGGTGATGACTAACATAGAACTGAATTTGTCATTCAAGAGGATCCGGACTGATTCTTGGTTTTCTTGGTATTGTAACTTCCACTTTTCAGTCATGCGCGTCCTCGGCATTCCTTGTCGCGTCGTCACAAACTTCAACTCTGCTCACGACACCAACGGCAACCTGGTCATAGAGGAATTCTACAGCGAGATGGGAAAGAAGCTGAAACACACCAAAGACTCCATATGGTGAGTTGGGAACTATTGGCCTATTTTGATCAGTGTTGGGCATGTTACTAAAAAAAGACAATTAGTTACAGTTATTAGGTACTTCATTTCATAAGCAATTGGGATACCCCATGAGATTACTGACTCCCAATCAATGTTTCCTGTAATTTTCCTTACGGGTCTGAGCGTTCACACAAAGTCGGTGAGCAGCGCTTGAAACAACAGTGAGCAACCATAATCCCAAGTGTGGCAACTAAGTCATTATCAAACATGTCCAAAACTTGACATCAAGTTACATTTTGCTGAGTTTCCGGCAATGCAAAAACACATTTCACTTTTGAATGAATTGACTCATGTACTATTGCAAAGGTTGTACGGCCTACAAACATCTTTCACAAGATATGCATTTCTTTTTATTTCCTGATATATTTTTTCGCATAATATTAACATTTTGGGGGGCTTATTGAGTCGGTTGTAAGATACAGAACTGTACTTAATCACATTTTTTAGTGGAAGTACAATGTTGGCAACAAGATTTATTTGTATATAATTGGAAATTATTTGAATGCAACACAAACTTTTTCTTCTTTTTTCCGTGGTTTTTTTTTCATCTTTTTTTCAAATTCCTTTAAAAAAAATCGCATTGTGTTTATTTTTTCCGAGCTGTTACTTTTTTCTTTTTGTTACTTTTTTCCTACATTTCTTACTTTTCTTTTTTTCTGGCTTTTTTCTAAACTTTTTTTTCTTTTTTGTTCTATTCCCTCCTTCCTTTAAGTCATTTTGTGCATACTTTTACATAATATTTGGTCATGTTTGGATGAAAGAAGCAAAAACAACCTGAAGAGCCGTTTAGGACCCGAAAGAGCCGGTTCCTTTTAGTGAGCCGAGCCGAAGAAGCCGGTTCCCCGACAAACTCTACTAACTTTACTCAACTTCGTTCTCCTTCGACTCGACTTCAAAATACCGCATTTAGCACACAACGTCAGGGGAACCCGTGTATTTTTACCTTCATGCACTTCAACTTTGACTTAATTTGCTTTTTAATTAGTAATTTTGAGCCCTCATTTTTGTGCGCTGGGAATGTGCGAGCAGTGCGCACGCACGCAGCTTAGAGGGAACACTGCTCCCAATAGTCGCGTGTTAATCCGAAAATAACTGCCAAGTTTTAAATTACCGTATAATACTCATACTGAAGCCGACCCCCTAAGACTGCTTTGAAATAGAAGAAAACATATACACAAACCTGTGGAATCAGTGAAGCCTTCATATTTGTACAAACTTGAGAGCTTGAAATTAACAGAGCTGAGACACACCATATCTGTATTGTCCTAAAACTACTCGAATATTTCCTTCTCCATTTCTGCGTAATGCCCAAGACGTTTTCTCCAGGCATGGTGCATTTGAAAAAATAGTTTTACAAATAAAAGACCAAATTTTAGCTTTCTTTCACCGTAAATTCTGTGCTTACATTTACCATACATTCCCCTTGGTTTGTTGTTCCTGTATATGCTGTCACGTCCTGCACGGTTGTCATGGCGCCCAGCTGGCCCCACCCCTTGACACCGGCTGAGACGCATTGGACTGATTGCTCTTGGAGTACTTAAGCGCGCTCCTTTGTACTGTGTGTTGCTGGAACGTTTGTTAAACCTGGTTAAACTCCGTGAGACTTCTGTTAAAACCTGTTAAATGCCTAGTTCTGTGAGTCTGCCCGTTTTTGATCCTGTTTTGTTTTTGGTCTGATCCGTTTGTTTGTTTTTGACAACTTGTCTTTTGTTTGGATTTGTAATCCACTCCGCGACCATCGATCCCCGGATCGAGTGTGCGCACCCTCCTCATCCTTCCCCCAATAAATTGTGAGTACGTCTACGCGAATGGGTCCTTTTTTCCTGTTTCCCGCTCCGTTTCGTGACATAAGCTACTCTCGTGCCCCACATGTTGCCTACCATTCTCTCCTGGTGACACAGAAACAAATAATGTGTGCATATAAACTGACCTCCTGATTTCAATATTTTATTTATGGTTATAAATATTGCTTAGATGTGAGTTCATCTTTTTCTCTCCCTTTTTCTTTAGCCATGACTTTTTTTCACTTTCTCTCTTCCGCACTCATTTTCTTTCTCTCTCTCTCAGTATCTCACACTCGCTCATTTTCCCTGTCTCTTTCTCCTTCTCTTCTCCCATTCTTTTATTTGCTTTCTCTCCCTTTGTCTCGCTTTCTCCCTTTCTATATCTTACTCTCTTTTTTTGTATCCTTCTTTCTCCTTTTTCTCCCTTCTATATTGTACTCTCTTTATTCCTCTTTCCCTTCTATTTGTTTCTCTTTACTTCTCTGTTTTTTTCCTTTCTCTCACCAACTTTCTTTCGCTATACTGTAATCCACTAGTCCGGCCCCTGAGAGATTATTTTTCTAAAATGTGGCCCCGAGCTAAAATGAGTTTGACACCCCTGGTCTAATGAGTAATGAATTAACAGACTCCTTTGATTGGGGCGGCAGTAGCTCAGGAGGTAGAGCGCTCGTCTTGGGATCAAGGGATCCCAGTTCGAATCCCGGCTCGTCCGTGTTACATGTCGAAGTGTCCTTGGGTAAGACACTGAACCCCTAATACCCCCAATAAGCAGGTTAGCGCCTTACATGGCTGCAAGGCTGCTATTGGGAAATGTGGATCACATTGTAAAGCGCTTTGGGAAGTCATTGAATTGATAAGCGCTAGATAAATGCAGATCATTTCATTTCATTTATTCCAAACAGGAACTTTCATGTGTGGGTGGAGTGTTGGATGACTCGGAGGGATTTAAGTGGCGACATGGACGGCTGGCAAACTTTGGATCCCACCCCGCAGCAGAGGAGCAGAGGTTAGCAAACCATAACTTAAGTCGAGACTGAAACCTAGCAAGGGCAGTATGGAGGACCAATCCTGCCATATGTAGGAATAAACGTACCTCCAATTACATGCCATATAAACAGTGTTCTCGTTTGCCCGCGTCCCCGCGTCCTAGACGCATTATTTTTGCTGGGGACGCATTGTGTCAAATCAGCGTGCGTCCCCGGGACGCAACTTTATTGACACAAAATTGTCATTTTTACCCGATTACATTTTTTTTCAAACAAAGATTTACCGCACTCCAAACTTTTCGTCAGGCAGATCCGCCATTGTTGTTTTGGTCTCGCGGTTCGAGTTTTCGTCTGCACGCCGATCTCGGCAAACGAGATCTCGTTGTTTGGAGATGACCTCATTGTTGTGGTGCTTGTCGTGGAGTGAAGGTTATGTATGCCTCCGAAAAAAGTTAGTTTTATGTGAAAATCAACACAAAATTGGTAATTTCTTCAGTGTCAGTAACAAGTCGAAACATAATGCAGAAAGTGATAACAACGGCAATAATTCCGGCACGAATAAACGGCGGAGAAATTCTTCAGGAGGTCACGAAGGCAAGGAAAACACGTGTGTTGAAGCCATCGATTCGACGAAAGAAAATAAACAAAAGAATACTCCTAGCAAGGACTCAACAGCCAAAATGGACTCAATTATATTCCTGGTTACGCTATGAGGAGGATGATAATGGATTGGACCTTGAGAAGGCATTACAACTGTAGCGTGACAGCAAACCACGAAGAATATATGAACTGAAAAATTCTGAAGTGATAACTTGCTTTGTATTTTCAATTAACTGTGATGATTAAAACTGCACGAATATATGGACTAATATTTCAGCAATATTATTTAGTAGTGTGCAAAATTGTTGTGAACTGAAAAATCTTGAAGTCATAACTGATTTGTATTACCAATAAACTGTGATGATTAAAACGGAATGAATATATAGATTTATAATATGTATTTGACACCGATTTACAATTTCAACCTCGATAAGACTACATTTTGGGGACCAATGTGCTTGCGTGGGTTTCCTCCGGGGGCTCCGGTTTCCTCCCACATTCCAAAGCCATGCATTTCAGGTGAATTGGCCGGTCCAAATTGTCCCTAGGTATGAATGAGCGAGCAAGTTGTCTGTCCCTGTGTGCTCTGCGATTGGCTGGAAACCAGTTCAGGGTGTCCCCTGCCCACTGCCCGATGATTGCTGGGATGGGCTCCAGCACCTCCGCGACCCTACTGAGGATAAGCGGTG
Organism: Urocampus carinirostris; assembly: GCF_059441175.1. Taxonomy (NCBI): domain Eukaryota; kingdom Metazoa; phylum Chordata; class Actinopteri; order Syngnathiformes; family Syngnathidae; genus Urocampus; species Urocampus carinirostris. The sequence continues at coordinate 42,188,670 of NC_142354.1, forward strand.
CAGCTAATGTGATGAGATGAGATCCCTACATTTGGCAGCCATATTGCACTGTGCTCTCTTGACGCATCTTGTCTCTCTTCAAATCCTCTCCAGGTGTTTTCTGCTGCGGGCCGGCTCCCGTCAAGGCCATCAAGGAGCGCCGCGTCGACCTCATTTACGACATTCCTTTTGTGTACGCCGAAGTCAACGCCGACGTGCACACGTGCGTAGTGAGCCAAGGTCGCGTGGTGAGCCGCAGTGTGGACACCGAAAGAGTGGGACCGCTCATCTGCACCAAAGTGGTGGGCTCCCCCCGCTTGCACAACATCACCGGGGACTACAAAAATATCAAAAGTATGAAAAGGGGTTCTTGTGCCTGTTTATCGTAAAACATAATCGATTTTGTTTTGTTTAGCTCCGAATGAATATTCATACGTTTTTAGTTGAGTACACACTCAATATAAGGAGAGAAGACATCTAGATTTTGAGCTTGCAAGGAGAACAGGGGCGAGCTAGAACTTCAATAAGAAAATTCCAACCTGTTCTAATAGCCCTCCCAAGACATGTTGTGCAATTGCGCACTGCCCGCACATTCTCAGCGCACAAGAAAATCTATCCAGCGCAATGTTCCCTCTAAGTTGCGTGTGTGCACAATTGCGCACTACCCAGAGCTTATCCGCGCACAAGAAAATCTAGCCAGCTCACAAAAATCAGAGCTCGAGATTGCTAATTAAGAAGCGAATTAAGTCAAAGTTACAGTGCATGAAGGTAAAAAATGCGGTATTTTGAAGTCAAGGTCGAAGTAGAACAAAGTTGAGTAAAGTCAGTAGAGTTTTTCGAGAACCGGCTTCTTCGGCTCGGCTCACTCAAAGGAACCGGCTCTTTTGGGTCCTAAACGGCTCTTCAGGTTGTTTTTGCTTCTTTCATTCCTATATGACCAAATATTATGTAAAATTATACACAACATGACTTAAAGGAAGGGGGGAATAGAACAAAAAAAGAAAAAATACCAAAATGAAAAAGTAGTGAAAAGCGGACAAAAAAATAAACAAAAAGAAGAAAAAAAAGAAGGAAAAATTCAGAAAAAAAAGCCCGAAAAAAAGAAAAGAAAGAAACAAAGGAAAAAAGTAAATAGAGAACAAAAAGGAAAAAAAAACACAACGAGATTTTTTTGAAAGGAATATAACAAAAGTAGAAAAAAAAAACGAAAAAAGAAGAAAAAGTTTGTGTTGCATTCAAATAATTTCCAATTATATCAAGTCAATCTTGTTGCCAACATTGTACTTCCACTAAAAAATGTGATTAAGTACAGTTCTGTATCTTACAACCGACTAAATGAGCCCCCAAAAATGTTAATATTATGCGACAAAATATATCAGAAAATAAAAAGAAATGTAAATCTTGTGAAAGAATTGTAAAAACAAATGACGTTTTAAGGGCCCTGCAACCTTAGCAATCGTACATGAGTCAATTCATTCAAAAGAGAAAAATAATTTTGCATTGCCGGAAAATGTAACTTGATGTCAAGTTTTGGACATGTTTGATGATTAATTATCTTGCCACACTTGGGATTATGGTTGCTCACTGTTGTTTCAAGCGTTGCTCACCGACTTTGTGTGAACGCTCAGACCCGTAAGGAAAATGACAGGGAACATTGCCCTCAAGTGTTTACTTTTTAATGCTCTCTCTTTGATTGAAAACACAAAAAACATGAACGTGTACGCAAAATATAGGGTTGAATTAAATCAAGAATTTCTCATTTTATAACCTCGGTTTTGGCACCGTAATCATGTTTTTCTTCCAAAACAGGCCCCTCTTCTACACTCACTTCAAACCGCTCTGATAGTTCCACCACGAGGCGAGGCACAAGTAAGAACAACCACCATCCTAAAATATTTCTACCGTGGTAACGTTTCAAAAAATTCAATATCACATAGTCAATAGCTTGGTTTCCTTACAGGCAAGTTGGCTGCCGTTCTGATGCTGGATAAACGTCCCGTGGCCGGCGCCGTCATTCGCTTCACCTTGAAGGTCATCAACAGGCAGCGCGTAGCCAAGAGGATGAAAGTCCACCTCAATGCGCAGATCAAAGAGTACAATAGCAGCCCTGCGGACACATTTTGGGAAAACCATTGCATCGTAGAACTGGGCCCCTTGGAAGGTAGGTCACTTTTAAGGGCTATAATCAGTGATTAACTGATTGAGGAGAACAGTAGTCAAATCAAACTTTTTATATACAGCGGAACCTCGGTTCTCGACCATAATCCGTTCCAGAACCCTGTTGGAAAACCGATTTGTTCGATCACCGAAATCATTTTTCCCATTAAAAATAATGTACCGTATTTTCCGCACTATAAGGCGCACCGGGTTATAGGGCGCACCCCGAAAAAATAGTTTTTGGTCCTATTTTTGACATACATAAGGCGCACTGGATTATAAGGCGCTACAATGAGAACGTGGACAAAACAGTCAGATAGTTCAGTCCAACTTATTACCCCCTTAACATTCCCAAAGCTTGCAAAGACGCAAATACGTGTCTCAGACATGTACGGAAACAGTGTCTGTACGATGTCACTCAAATGCATCGTTCCATCATTCGGAAGGTTCAAGTCTTGGGATTCAAGAAATGCCAAACATTCCTTAGTTTCTATTTTCTTTTTCGCTCGCAACTTTACTGTGCAAATGACAATAAACACTTGGAATTGAGTTTAATTTAAAAATAGACACTCCATTCCATCCATTATCTGCACCGCTTATCACAGAAACATCGAGTTCAGTCTGAAACAAGATACAGGGATAATATATAGCCGGAGTAGCTCACAGAAGTCATTGTGTTCATAATAATGTGCAGCCAATGTCCTCTTATATCCGTGAGTGCAGTAAATCCAGGAGAATAAAGTATTTACAAATACAGTATAGTAAAAAATGCTTTCTGTATGCAGTCAACCACGTGCTATACACATTCTTTTTCGGCCAATTGCAGGCTTTGTTTTGCCGTTCAAGCCAATGCCAGCCTGTAAATGATAAAAAGGATCCACCCCTTGACCTCCGAATAACTTTAGCCAATAGTGATCGACTCAAATGATGATTGACACATTGGTTAGCCAATGAAATGCCGGTAAATAAATTCCAGCATACACCGCGGACTACTTGGCGTTCGGGGGGAAATCTAGCCGGCGGCTGCAAGTTAGTTGGAAGACTTTGCGACTTAATGTTGATCCATAAATAAGGCGCACTGTATTATAAGGCGCATGGTCAGCTTTTGAAAAAAATAAAGGCTTTTAGGTGCGCCCTATAGTGCGGAAAATACGGTAAGACCTTTTAATCCGTTCCAACACCCTGAATGTTTACCTTGAATGTTCAACGTAAACATAAAGCTAACCCAGGCTAATCGCACATTTGCGTTATCGTAATCTTCCGTACGAAAGATTATGCTAACATGAACGTGTAAAAATAAAAAAAAAGGATAAAGAAAAGAATTATGTATAGGATTTCTTACCTTTGTGGTGGTCAGCAGAAGGCGCAGGCAAGATCAGACACTGGCACACCTCCTTCATATTTTGCTATTATTTCTTTCTTAAATGCTATAGTTGTACGCACTACTTTTCTTTTTTCACCCGTAGCAACTTTGCTGCTTGCACTGACTTTCTTCGGAGGCATAATTAGAGGCTAAAACACCCGTACGCCGCTCCGCATGGCACCCTAGAGTACGCACTCCCGCATTACCGGCGTTCGAACTCCGTTTTTTCGACCGAACAGCGAAGCAAGAATATCTCAAAATTTTTGGTCGGACTCCGATTTGTTCGAACTGAGAGGCGTTCGAAAACCGAGGTTCCACTGTATTTGCGGACTGATGGACTTTATAGTCTGTTAGTTGTCAAATGCACATCACTGGTTTACAGTATTTTATATTGAATACGGAATACTGTCTCACCTAATTGTGTCTTTTGTGTTTGCAGTGAAATGTCTCAGGCAGCAAATTCTCCCGGGCCAGTACGAAGACGCGGTCGGGGAGGACGTTGTTAATCTGGCGGCGGTGCTCGACGATACGGCCACTCACGAGCGAGTACTGGCAGCGGAGGAGTTCAATGTGGCCACTCCGGAGCTCCTCATTCAGGTACTTTTACCGGTAATATTTCCTCCGAGCTGTAGTTTTCAACGCTGCTTCTCCTCAGATTGAAGACGAGGAAAAGTTGGTTCTGAACCGGCAGCAGAGCGCTAGCGTGACCTTTATGAACCCCTTTTCGCATCCCGTAAGCGGTGTGCTGAGCCTTTGCGGTGCCGGCCTCATCCAAGGCCACGCCTACTTCCGGTAAGTCATCTATTTATAAACTTCTATATCTATCAACCATGGTCATATCCCTCAAGAGGGGTGACCGACAGCAAGACACACACATACAATAACAAAGAAAATAAAAGGGAAATAAATAACAACAACAAAAAAACAACACACAAATATTTTTTGGACCATGGCCAACCCAATTGCCCAAACACCCAAACAAGTTAGGCACCTCGGCACCTAAGTCGGTCATGCTTTCGTCCCTCCAGATGAAACGGGACACCAGAAAGCGGCCATGTGACTCGGGTCAGGGTGACACAACTTTCACTGGTTTACCCCTGCCGCATCATACGGGTGCCCAGCCCATCCTTAAGAACGCGTCCAAAATCCCACTATCCTTTCTCAACACCTCTCCACTCCTTCCTATCACCAACAAGAAAGAGGAGATCGGAAAGATGATGACTAAAAGGAAGGTTGATAGGTTAGGCTTGAGTGACACTTCAATATACAGTGGAACCTCGGTTCTCGACCATAATCCGTTCCATTTCTTTGTACGAAAACCGATTTGTACGATCACTGAAGCTGTTTTTTCCCATTAAAAGTAATGTAAAATTGTTTTAATCCGTTCCAACACCCTGAATGTTTATCTTGAATATTCAACGTAAAGCTAACCCAGGCTAATCGTACGTTCGCGTTAGCGTAATCTTCCGTACGAAAGATTACGCTAACATGAACGTGTAAAAATGAAAAAATCAGGTCGTTTACACGTCATTTAGCACCCGGGTCTCCACAACAAGTGGTGAGCGGTTAAAGGATAAAGAAAAGACTTATGAATAGGATTTCTTACCGGTCGGCAGAAGCCATGCTGTATTCCTGAAAGAAGGGAAACTCGCACACCTCCTTCATATTTTGCTATTAATTCTTTCTTAAATGCAATAGTTGTACGCACTACTCCTCTTTTTTCACCTGTAGCAACTTTGCTGCTTGCACTAACCTTCTTCCGAGGCATAATTAGGGGTTAAAAGACTCCCTTCACCGCTTTTGAAAAACAAAAACAGAAAAGGAGTGCGCATTGCCGTGACAACAGTTCTTCTCGAAGGGTGGGGGCAAACTACACTCGTAGCCGCTCAGCATCGCCCCTAGCGTACCGGCGCTCGAACTCCGATTTTTTGAACGAAAAGCGAAGCAAGAATTTCTCGAAATTTTGGGTCGAGAACCGATTTGTTCGAACTAAGAGGCGTTCGAAAACCGAGGTTCCACTGTAGATATATAAAATCGTACTCTACAGTGTTCTTGTTTGCCCGCGTCCCTGCGTCCTAGATGCATCATTTTTGCTGGGGACGCATCGTCTCAAATCGACGTGCGTCCCCGGGATGCAACTTTTTTGACACAAAATTGTCATTATTACCGGATTACTTTTTTTTTAACAAAGATTTACCGCACTCCAAACTTTTCGTCAGGCAAATCAGCCATTGTTGTTTTGGTCTAGCGCCGATCTCGGCAAACGAGATCTTGTTGCTTCGAGATGACGTCATTGTTTTGGTGGTTGTCGAGTGAAAGAGAAGTGTGCCTCCGTAAAAACAGTTGGTATTAGGTGCAAATCAACAAAAAATTGGTCATTTCTTCAGTGTCGGTAATAAGTGGAAACATAATGCAGAAAGTGGTAACAACGGCAATAATTCCGGCACGAAAAAACGGCGGAGAAATTCTTCAGAAGATTGCGGAGGCAAGGAAAACACGTGTTTTGAAGCGGACGATTCGACGAAAGAAAATAAACAAAAGAATACTAGCAAGAAAATTACTTTTCTGCCAAAATGGACTCAATTATATTCCTGGTTACGCTATGAGGAGGATGATAATAGAGGCTACATGTTCTGTGATGCGTGCACCCAGCGTGACAAAAAAACTGGATTGCTGGTTTGCAATACAAACTTTCAGAAAAGCACATTGGATCGGCACCACGACAATAAAAACCACAAATTAGCTATGGAAATTCCGTTGCTGCAATCGGACCTTGAGAAGTCATTACAACTGTGGCGGGACAGCAAACCACGAAGAATATATGAACTGAAAAATCTGAAGCGATTAAAACTGTTGTGGAAAATAGACTTCCATTTGTAGAATAGAGTTGCATACATTTAGAAATGTAGAAAGACTTGCTTACAGTAGTGAGGGAATGTTGACATCATTTCGAGAAGATCCTTGGCAAGACAGTTGAGTTTCCCTAAAAGGGCATGAGACCTGCAAGGTCCCTCTGTGCAAGGTCCCTCTGAGCAAACTGAGGCGAACAACATGTCCTAATAAGGGTACGACAACATCTTCCTTGTTGAGACGTCAGATCTCCGCCGCCTCTTGGGTTGTACTCAAATTGAAGCTATAAAAGCATTGTTATGTCTGGAGTTCTCTGAGTTCTTTGGGATGACGAAATAAAGAGCTCCCCCTCATGGCAAGCCTCGGTGTACTTGATTAAATCACGTAAGAAGACTTAAAAGATATCGAACCTGCATTTTCTCCTACCAAACTGCATGAATATATAGACTAATATTTCAGCAATATTATTTTGTTTCATGTACAATATTTTTGTGAACTGAAAAATCTGAAGTGATAACTGATTTGTATTACCAATAAACTGTGATGATTAAAACGGAATGAATATATAGATTTTTATTATATATTTGTCGCCGATTTACAATTTCAACCTGGATAAGACTAATTTTTGGGGACCCATAGATCTCTGTAGGGACCCATAGATTTTTGAGCATACGAGTACCTGGGAACCATCACTTTTCACAGGTAAAATGAACACTGCTCTATTGTAATTTATTATTTATTGTATTTTAATTTGTATGGCAACAAAAATGTATAGTTAAATTACAGGAGCTGTATGGAATTTGGAACTTTTGTACTTAGGGCCGCCTCTTCTGACTTTGGTCATCATTGCAACCTCTATCAAGCTCGTTCATGATGCTCTTGCAAGTACGTGGAGGTGCATGTTGACAGTATATGTTAAGGCATATTTTTTTGAAATGTTGTAGGATGTTTCCGCTGCGTCCTGGAGGAAGCGGAACCCATAAGATTGCTTTTGTCCCTCGTATGACGGGAAAGAAGATGCTTCAGGCCTCGCTGACCCTCTCCAACAGGACCACCGTCAGAGGATTCAAAATGGTTTCCGTCCAACGTTCTTAGAACATCAGTTCTGACCAATGTTCTCTGTCATTTTCCTTACGGGTCTGAGCGTTCACACCAAGTCGGTGAGCAACGCTTGAAACAACAGTGAGCAACGGCAATCCCAAGTGTGGCAACTAATCCATTACATGTCCAAAACTTGACATCACGTTACATTTTGCTGAGTTTCCTGGTATCTTTTGTCACATAATACTAACATTTTTGGGGGCTTATTGAGTCGGTTGCACGATACACAACTGTATTTAATCAATTCTTTTAGTGGAAGTACAATGTTGGCAACAAGATTGACTTGATATCATTGGAAATTATTTGAATGCAACACAAACTTTTTCTCCTTTTCCCTGTTTTTTTTCTGTTTTTTTTTTAATTCCTTTGAAAAAATCTTAGTGTGTTGATTTTTTTCCTAGCTGTTACTTTTTTCTTTTTGTTCTCTATTTACTTTTTTTCCTTTGTTTGTTTCTTTTCTTTTTTTCTTGCTTTTTTCTGAATTTTTTCTTCTTTTTTCTCTTCCTTTTGTTTCTTTTTTTCTCAGCTTTTCACTACTTTTTCATTTCAGTATTTTTTCTTTTTCGTTCTATTTCCCCTTCTTCCTTTAAGTCATTTTGTGCACAATTTTACATAATATTTGGTCATGTAGGGATTAAAGAAGCAAAAACAACCTGAAGAGCCGTTTAGGACCCGAAAGAGCCGGTTCCTTTAAGTGAGCCGAGCCGAAGAAGCTGGTTCTCGAAAAACTCTACTGACTTTACTCAACTTCGTTCTGCTTCGACATTGACTTCCAAATACCGCATTTAGGACACAGCGTCAGGGGGAACCCGTGTATTTTTACCTTCATGCACTGTAACTTTGACTTAATTGGCTTCTTAATTAGCAATTTGGAGCCCTGATTTTTGTGAGCTGGCTAGATTTTCTTGTGCACGAAAAAGCTCTGAATAGTGCAGCTTAGAGGGAACAGTGGTTCTGACCATCAAATGTGAATGCAGTTTGTTTACCTGTCCAATTTAGCGTTTTTTTTTTGTTAGTTTTTTTTTTAATTGCCAAGCTGTGCCTTTACTGTTATTGGTAATATGCGTACCATAGCTATAATACTGCACTTTTTTTATGAAATTGTAATAATGCTATTAGCAATGACTATGTATAAAAACTTCACGTTTTTCTCGAATTGTTCATGTTACGCCCTCAAAAACTGTGATTAGCAATTATGAAAGAGACTTTCCACATTTTATCTGTCGTGCAAATGTAGTCACAAAGCTATGATAGGTTATTTCAATGTTTTTTGGGGGTAATTTTGTATGTATAATTATTTCAATTCATGCATTTAATTATGTGTTTGATCCTTTTACAACTGTATTTATTATTTATCCATTTAAACTATGTATGTGGAAATAAAACATTTTTATAATTTTCTCCCATTTTTGGAAATTTAAAGGGACATTGTGTATTCTTTACCCTCTCCCAGTGTAAAAAAAACTACCGTAAATTCCGGACTATAGAGCGCACCTGATTATAAGCCGCACCCACAAAGGAAAACTGATTTTGTACATCCACAAGCCGCACCTGTATATAAGCCGCGTGCGCCCACATTTAAACATGTAACACAAACACAAAATGAACCCAAACCCGACTTCAAGTCCCGCGATTGAAACTAAATGTCCTTCATTAAAGTCCACAGTCGAAAAATCACAGCCGGCAAAATGAACGGAAAATGATACCGGTACTTAAGGTTTGATGCAGACCTGCAGAGTCCGGGACCCGTTGAAAGTAATCCAAGGAAAAAAGTGCATATTTCCAAAGGTAAGGGTGGGAAAAATATATCAGATGAACACGTTTACTCACGCAACTCCTTTTTACCCCCTCTTCTTTCCTTGTTTGTCCCTCACCTTTAGCGGTCCCCACTTAAACTCGGCACCCCGCGTTTGTTCCGCCCCTCATTTTTCGTTCACCCGTGAAAAACGTATCAGAATAAGTGTCTAAAATAAATACAAATAAATACATTACAAAAATATACAGTTGCAAATAAATATTATACACGGGTTACACATATTTACAAAGAAAGACTGTAAGCCGAGAGAGTTTTCAAAGCTTTAATAATGATAATATAGTTTTCATCCCAAACGGTGGCTGTGACAGGGCAGTTAATGGTAGCATCACTCAAGCGCCGCTGGCGGCCGTTAGAAAAATGACATAAATAGGCCGCATCACTGAATAAGCCGCAGGGTTGAAAGTTAGGGAAAAAAGTAGCGGCCTATAGTCCGGAATTTACGGTGTTCATTATATTAAAAACTATAGTATATGTATTTTTTTAGCGCCCCCTGATGGAAAAACGTTTATTCTTTCAATTAAGACACAATATTAATTTGAATAATAAGCAAGTATTTATAATAATCATTTAGTAGTTATCATATTTGAGCACTAGATGTCACTGTAATGTAAAATGCAATCGAAAGCGAGTGCTATAAAGCACAAGGAAGAATACAAGTTACGGAGGCTCAAAGTGACCAAAACACATTATTTTGATTATCATTTTTTTGCTGCCTATCCTTTCAAATGTTTTTTGAATTTTTTGGGGGTCAATCATTTCAGCTCCTTTTCAGTGAGCCTCATTTAAAGTAAAGACGAATTTATTAATCTATTGACTTTTTCTTTTCGTTTGGATAATAGTTCATGTATTTTTGCTTAATGCTTTAACTAACAATGTTTTTTAAGGCACTGATTAATGCACAATGTTCCTTTAAATACTCGTAGGTCACAAAATAGTGCGGTTTGGTCACTCTGAGCCTCTATAGTTTGTATTATTTTTTTTGCACTGTAGCGCTTACTTTTGCCACATAATACAGCAACATTTTGTGGTCAAATATTGCTCAGTGTCCTTTTAATGAAACTATTGTATTATTATTATTTGTGATAGCAACATCCTTTGCTGTCTGGCAATGTTCTCTGTAATTTTCCTTACGGGTCTGAGCGTTCACACAAAGTCGGTGAGCAACGCTTGAAACAACAGTGAGCAACAGCAATCCCAAGTGTGGCAACAAATCCATTATCAAACATGGCCAAAACTTGACATCACGTTACATTTTGCTGAGTTTCCGGCAATGCAAAATTATTTTTCTCTTTTGAATGAATTGACTAATGTATTATTGCAAAGGTTGTACGGCCTACAAAGGTTTTTTCTTACAATTCTTTCACAAGATATCCATTTCTTTTTACTTCCTGATATATTTTGTCGCTTAATATTAACATTTTTGGGGGCTTATTTAGTCGGTTGTAAGATACAGAACTGTACTTAATCACATTTTTAATGGAAGTACAATGTTGGCAACAAGATTCACTTGATATCATTGGAAATTATTTGAATGCAACACAAACTTTTTCTTCTTTTTTCCGCGTTTTTATTTTGTATTTTTTTTCATTAATTCCTTTAAAAAAAATCTCATTGTGTTTTTTTCCGAGCTGTTACTTTTTTCTTTTTGTTTTCTATTTACTTTTTTCCTACATTTCTTTCTTCTCTTTTTTTCTGGCTTTTTTCTAAATTTTTCCTTCTTTTTCTCTTCCTTTTCATTCTTTTTTTTTTCTCAGCTTTTCACTACTTTTTCATTTTGGTATTTTTTTCTTTTTTGTTCTATTCCCCCCGTCCTTTAAGTCATTTTGTGCATAATTTTACATAATATTCGGTCATGTTGGAATTAAAGAAGCAAAAACAACCGGAAGAGCCGTTTAGGACCCGAAAGAGCCGGTTCCTTTGAGCTGAGCTGAAGAAGCCGGTTCCACGACAAACTCTACTAACATCGTTCTCCTTCGACTCGACTTCAAAATACCGCATTTAGGACACAACGTCAGGGAACCCGTGAATTTTTACCTTCATGCACTGTAACTTTGACTTGAGTCGCTTCTTAATGAGTCATTTTGAGCCCTCATTTTTGTGCGCTGGCTAGATTTTCTTGTGCGCTGAGAATGTGCGAGCAGTGCGCAACTTCGCACGCGCGCAGCTTAGAGGGAACACTGCTGTCTGGTAATCCTGAAAGGGGGATGCCACATGTGCGGTCCCTTCTCAAGCTTTCTTCATTTTCCTCATGTTGAGGTTTTTTGAGTTTTTCCTTACCTTCATGTTGGTTCCAGATCAGGGGATGGTGTAATAATAGTCTGAAAAAATAGTCCGTGTAATAACCTGTGAAGCCCTTTGAGACTCTTTGTGATTAAGGGCATCACAAATAAACATGACTTTACTTGAGGTTTTTGAGTTCTTCCTTGCCCTCATGTTGTTTCCAGATCAGGGGATGGTGTAATAACAGTCTGAAAAAATAGTCTGTGTAATAACCTGTGAAGCCCTTTGAGACTCTTTGTGATTAAGGGCTATACAAATAAAAATGACTTGACTGGACTTGAATTACAATTCATTCATCTCACCTTCACAATTTAGCTTTCAATAAATGACTTGATTTCTTGTATCATTTCTCAAAATGTCGTCGAAAGAAAATACAATCTCCAATTAACTTATTTTTATTTGTCTATTTGAACCAAAAACAAAGCATTATATACACATCACTGTCACAAAGATGGCAGGCACATGTGTGACCAGAATAGTCCGTCTATTTTACAAAAGAAATGAATAGGGAAGCACAAGGAGGGTTAAGAAGCACCAAACCATGACATCCCCAAATAGGAAGCAAACACCATAAAATTGGACTCATTTTTCTTTTTAGTAATTTGAATGACGGATAATAAATAGCTCACATTAAACTTAGCATAGCGTCTATGTCACTCCCCCCACTAAAATTCTATATCATTTTAAGATTTAAAATCAAGAATCTACTCAAGAAACAGCATTTTTTAAAGTAAGATGAAATGAACTAAAGCGACAAGGTGGAAAAAGAAAGGGCGTTTGGAGAAGTTCCCGGGGTTAGTGCTGAAGTTTTCGTCCTCTGGCCACTTGTTTTGGTCTCCGACTTGACTTGGAATCATCAGTCTTTGTTCAAGAGTTCAGGAGTTCTGTTTATTGTGTATCTAGGAGCGGGGTTGGGTAGGGTTACTTTAACTGGATTACTTTCAATGACTTTTGGATTACTCCAATACCGAATATGCTAATAAAAGACAAAAGAAACTAAATGTAACGGGTGTAATAATAACTTTTGTTTTATTGAAATTCCTGCTGAAATAGTTTTTGGGTAAGTGTCCCGCAATGATGAGTCTAACAGGGCCACCTGCTGGCAGTCTGCAGAGAGAGCTGCCAACGGTAAGACACATCTTTTGGTGCTCCACAAAATTTTTTAATTTTAAACATTATAACCACAGCTGACAAATCTCTCAACATGCACAGTAATGTGATTGATGTTGTCAAGCTGTTTATTTTCGTTTTGTTTCTGTTGTGCTAAAATGTTAATTCCCCTTATAGAGATCAAAGAGATCAAAGCCAGCAGAGAAGCTAATGTTGTGACTCATTTCATCTGCAGGTAAATTGTATCCGTTTTTATACTCATTATTGTTCTTATTTCTATTTTCTCATGTACAGTATATAAAAAGGATGATGTTGGTTAAAATTCAGACGAAAGAAAAATATGTTGAATTCATTGTAAACGTTAAAAAAACACTATACGATCTCTTGTTAAAAGTATCCTGTTAAAACGGATGTAAAAATGAATTGTGATATTCTAAAATGTATTTTATGTAAATTGAAAAGAAAGCTCTTTGATATGCTTTGGGCAGTCTACAGAGCGAGCTGCCAATGAGATCAAAGCTAGCAGAGAAGCTAATGTTGTGACTCATTTCATCTGCAGAAACTGTAATAAAAACCTCATCATCCAGTCCAGCGTGAATGTGGATCTTTGGTGCGACAGGTACACCTCGGTTACAGAAATATGAATCAAATGATGACTCACAACACGTGGTAAGCTTTCTCTCCTGGTTTTGATCTCTTTGATCTCCGGCAAAATTAACATAAAATGCGACAGAAACAAAATAAAAATCAATCCAAACAGCTTGCCAACATCATTTTTGCACAAAATTTAGTCATTTGATTCATATTTAGTTTCTTTTGTCTTTTATTAGCATATTTAGTATTGGAGTAATCTAAAAGTAATTGAAAGTAATCCAGTTAAAGTAACCCAACCCTGTCTAAGAGTGAGGAGGCCTCGAGGACTCCGCATCCTCTAAAGGTAGTCCAGCTCCAGCGCGTGGCTCAAAGCCTCCAGGTCGGCACGGCAAGAAACCCTCCAGAACGGCATGTTCTTCTGAAAACGCAGAGAAAAATTCTTCAAATACACGGAAGAAACAATACATGCACCAAAAACGTAAAGTAAATGTGAAAAAGAGCTACAACTTATTGGTTATATCTAGTCCGAATTGTTTCCATATATAGTCATGATTGTATGAGTTTTTAAGTTATAAACTTTTTTATTATCTCAGTCATTTATCCTTTACCCAGCCATAAAGTTGCCTGCCCCATTATTCTCAACTTGAAACACAATAAGATGACTCATCGCAAAAAAAAACATTGTTGCATAGTATTAAGGATTGATAATCAGAATATATAACAGAACATCAATTTAAATTTAAGTTTATTATAAATCTAATACAAAATACAATACAACTTTATTTATATCTGTACATTCAAGGAAACTGTGGGGGTCAGATGCATCGACATTTCGTTCTGTATACACGTGTACTAGAATGACAATAAAGTAGATCTGAATCTGAATCTGAATCTGAATCTGAATCTATCCATCTACTATCCATCTATCTAGACATCCATCGAGACAACTATGTATCAATATATCCTTCTATCAATTTATCTAGGCATATATCTATCTATCTAGACATCTCGACATTATCTATCTATCTATCTAGACATATATCTATCAATCTTGACATTTAGACATCTAGCATTATCTATCTATCTATCTATCTATTTATCTATTAATCTATCTAGACATCTAGACGTCTATCTATCTAGACATCTAGACATCTAGACATCTATCTAGACATCTATCTATCTAGACATCTATCCATCTATCTAGACATAGATCTATCTATCTATCTAGACATCTAGACATCTAGACATCTATCTATGTATCTATCTATCTATCTAGACATCTAGACATCTATCTATCTAGACATCTATCTATCTAGACATCTATCCATCTATCTAGACATATATCTATCTATATGTCCATCTATCTATCCATCTATCTATGTATCCATCTATCTATCTATTTAGACATATATTATCTATCTAGACATCTAAACATCTATCTATCTATCTTTCTATCTATCTATCTATCTATCTATCTATCTATCTATCTATCTATCTATCTATCTATCTATCTATCTATCTATCTATCTATCTATCTATCTATCTATCTATCTATCTATCTATCTATCTATCTTTCTAGACATCTAGACATCTATCTATCTAGACATCTATCCATCTATCTAGACATCTATCTAGACATTGTTGTGGTAAATACACTTGCATTTGTAGAATAGATTTGCATACATGTAGAAATTTAGAAAGACTTGCTTACAGTTGTGGGAAAAGGTCGGGTAGACATCCTTGAAGATACTCTTGGCAGACATTAAGTTTCCTTGAAGATAGCGTGCAACAACATCTATCCATCTATCTAGACATTTATCTATCTATATATCCATCTATATATCCATCTATCTATCTATCTCTCTATCTAGACATCTAACTATCTAGCCATCTATCTATCTAGACATCTATCCATCTATCTAGACATCTTTCTATCTAGACATCTATCCATCTATCTAGACATATATCTATCTATATATCCATCTATATATCCTTCTATATATCCATCTATCTATATATCCATCTATCTAGACATATATCTATCTAGACATATATCTACCTTTCTAGACATCTATCTGGACATCTATCTAGACAACTATCTATCTATCTATCCATCTATCCATCCATCCATCCATCCATCCCAAAGTCGAGACGTGATCCAAATTGAAAAATGGACCTGACCTTCTTGGCCACAGTCTCCTCTTCGGTGCCGTCTCCGACCACCACGTAAACGGCTCGCCTGCCGAAACGTTGAGAGATGCGATCGAAGCAGCTCTCCTTGCCTGAGCAATGAAAGACTTTAGTCGTTTAAAAAGAAAAATCAAAATGAAGGATATATTGTCCCTGCTCGTGGATTTCCCACTCACCAATTTTGGTGGCGCTGTAGATGTTTTCTATGGGGAAGGCAGCTCCCAGACCATACAGTAGCACTTTGGAAAGGGCCGGGACCAGCTGGGTGGTGGTCACCAGCACATTCACGCAGTTGGGCCTGAGACCACACGGAAACATGCTCATTTTATTTCCTGATATATTTTGTCGCATATTAACATTTTGGGGGGGCTTATTGAGTCGGTTGTAAGATGCAGAACTGTACTTAATCACATTTTTAGTGGAAGTGTCACGAGGTGGATGACCGGACCAGAACGGAGGCAGGAGGCAGGAAAGGAGAACTCAATTGCGTGACGATCAAAACTTTTATTTAAAAAAATAAAAGTTGTCCAAAAACTCCGGGACAAAACAGAACAAAAACATTCTTACACTCAGAATGGTCAAGTACAGGTTTCCTCCGACTCAAACTAAACAGGACAGGGCATAACAGAACAGAAAAGGTGTAATGAGCCAACAACCGCAATACCCACGCAATTAGCTGATCTGCTTCAGCTGGTGCCCAGGGGGCGGGGCAGACCGGTCGCCACGGCAACCATGACAGGAAGTACAATGTTGGCAACACGATTCACTTGATATAATTGAAAATTATTTGAATGACACACAAACTTTTTCTTCTTTTTCCCTGTTTTTTTTTCTATTTTTTTAATTCCTTTAAAAAAATCTCATTGTGTTTATTTTTTCCTAGCTGTTACTTTTTTCTTTTTGTTCTCTATTTACTTTTTTTCCCTTTATTTGCTTCTTTCTTTTTTTCTGGCTTTTTTTCCTGAATGTTTTCTTCTTTTTTCTCTTCCTTTTGTTTCTTTTTTTCTCAGATTTTCACTACTTTTTCATTTTGGTATTTTTTTCTTTTTTTTTCTATTCCCTCTCCCTAATTTTACATAATATTTGGTCATATAGGGATGAAAGAAGCAAAAACAACCTGAAGAGCCGTTTAAGACCCGAGAGAGCCGGTCCCTTTTAGTGAGCCGAGCCGAAGAAGCCGGTTCTCGAAAAACTCTACTGACTTTACTCGACTTCGTTCTACTTTGACATTGACTTCAAAATACCGCATTTAGGACACAACATTAGGGGAACCCGTGTATTTTGACCTTCATGCACTGTAACTTTGACTTAATTGGCTTCTTAATCAGGAATTTCGAGCCCTGATTTTTGTGAGCCGGCTAGATTTTCTGGTGCGCGGAAAAGCTCTGGGTAGTGCACAATAGCGCACACACGCAGCTTAGAGGGAACATTGCTCACCGCCATGATGCTGTTTTGATGTAATTTTGTGCAAATATTGTGATCAAACTTTACTCAAATAGGGTAATATACCACTGTATAACCTAGTATATGACGCTCGCCCAGACTTTAAGTTATTTTTTGAAAAAAAAAAAAAGTTCCCATTATACACAAATAAATACGTAGTATCCCAAGTCAAAGGTGAGTTTTGGCATAGACGGGTCGGATGTGTCCCTACCAATATCGAGAAATAATAATAATAATTTAATAATAATAATATCCTTTGTATTGTCATTCTTTGTAACAATGTACACAGAACGAAATGTCGATACACCTGACCCGTTGTAGCGAGCCGATGCAGCCGCAGCCAACAGAGGGTGCCGCCACTTTACCAATGTTATAAGTCTTAGGTATGACTCGGCCGAGGCGCAAACCAGCGACCTCCCAGTCTCAAAGCGGGCGCCCTACCATCTAGGCTACTGAAATCATTGTTTGGTGTCCACTAATCATACGTGATCGCTTAGATTTTAAGTGAGTTATGTGCTTTCTCCTCACCAATTCCAAACCTACACCCTTGTCCCAAATGATATTAATATGTTCACACTTTTGCAACAAAGTCATTTATATGCATTTATTCTTCCAAGATAAAAAAGTGCTGCGATAAAATTCATTGAAAAACAACTCCAAAAGAGCTAAGTGAGGAGACTGACCTGGTGCTGATGAGAGCCAGAGCCTTGAGTGCTTGCGTGAGCCACAGGTCAGTGAGCACTTCCATCTCTCGCCTCAGCTGAAGCCACTCCTCTCGCTTGGGGCTACCTAGCAAACCTGACCACCAGGGGGCGGCACAGGCCACACAATTTGTGAATGTTGCTTTACTTCAGGGGTCGGGAACCTATGGCTCGCGAGCCATATATGGCTCTTTCTATGAGTACCTATGGCTCAGAGACAAATTTGATTGCATGCAAATTTTCTCCATCTCGTTCAAAACATGAGCTATTAATCCTGTTCAGATACAAGCAAAGCCAAACCAAAGCTGAATTTTGAAGCAGTACTTCGCAGAATATATAGGGAGGGGGGGGGGTTTTGTAGAGGTTTATTGTTCTATATTCTTTATCAATTATCCATTATCCGTTATCGGTCAAATCATAATACACTACAAAGCCAAGAGGCCGAGACACTTGCTCCCAGCCAAGAGGCTGAGTCAAGGTCCTAGCCACATGGCCAAGCAGCGATCACGTTTTTCACTACAATTTACAGTCGAGGTGTCACACCAAAAAAAAGGCTAAAGAATCCTTTATAAAAAAAGCTCACTATATAATATGTGTTCAGTGTTCAGATAGTTTATGATGAATCCACAGAACAAACTGTAAATACGCCAAAACACCGGAAAGAGAACTTAAAGTTATTTGATTGGGTGAGTGGGAGGGATGGGTGGAGCTCCCGTCTCTCGCCCTACGCCGTCTGCGCCAAAGGTAAGCACATCAGGCTCCCTGTTTGCAGAATATTGTGACGTTTTTACAAAATAACTGCTTGCATCTGGTTTTGAAACCAATATGTATGAAAAAAAGGGTCAAAATGAGTTGAACCGATCTTGAGTCATTGCAAGAAAGAGACAAGTTTAAAGTGGTGAAGACTAAGCTTTTGTCTGGGGCGCCGGTTTAGCAATTTAGTCAATTTGTCTCATAATATCTGGTGTGGCTCTTTCCCAAAATAAAATTAATGTACCGTAAATTCCGGGCTTTAAGCTGCTACTTTTTTCCCTAACTTTCAACCCTGCGGCTTATTCAGTGATGCGGCCAATTTATGTTATTTTTCATTGAAAAACAACTCCAAAAAAGCTAACTTTAGCGGCGCTCGAGTGTTGCTACCATTAACTGCCCTGTAAAAGCTATATTATTATTATTATTATTATTAAAGCTTTGAAAACTCTCTCGGTGTACCGTCTTTCTTTGTAAATATGTGTAACCCATGTATAATATGTATTTGCAACTGTATATTTTTGGAATTTATTTATTTGTACTTAGACACTTATTCTGATATGTTTTGCACGGGTGAACGAAAAATGAGCGGCGGAACAAACGCGGGGTGCCGAGATTAAGTGGGGACCGCTAAAGGTGAGGGACGGACAAGGAAAGAAGAGGAGGTAAAAAGTTGGTTACAGAAAAAGGAGTTGCGTGAGTAAATGTGTTCATCTGATATATATTTCCCACCCTTACCTTTGGAAATATACACTTTTTTCCTTGGATTACTTTCAACGGGACCCGGACTCTGCAGGTCTGCATCAAACCTTAAGTACCGGTATCATTTTCCGTTCATTTTGCCGGCTGTGATTTTTGGACTGTGGACTTTAATGAAGGACATTTAGTTTCAATCGCGGGACTTGAAGTCGGGTTTGGGTTGATTTCGTGTTTGTGTTACATGTTTAAATGTGAGCGCATGCGGCTTATATACAGGTGCGGCTTGTGTATGTACAAAATCGGTTTCCCTCTTAAAATGTGGTGGGTGCAGCTTATAATCAGGTGCGCTCTATAGTCCATAATTTACGGTATTTTGATTAAAAAGGTTCCCGACCCCTGCTTTACGTGAATGTAGCGGTTGTTTGGAGAAAACTCCTCACCTCCAACGTTATTCTTGTAGGTGTTGTAGATCTCCTTGACCCTTCGGTAGCGGAAGGCTAGTTTCCTCATCCAGTCCACCCCTCCGTGGACACCCGAGCCCAGGCACAGGGAGCCTGCACCCGCCGGACTCTGGAATCCATCCGTTGCAAAATTGTACGTGCTGCAAAACAAAGGCACCAGAGGTCCTAAATCATAAACAATCATCATCTTGTTGATTATTGCGAATCTTCACACTATTGACTCGAACATTCCAGAGTAGAGAAATGTGTTTTTCAGTGCACTATCCCTCAAATTTCCAAATCGGAGACATGATTCCATAGCGTATTTAATGGATGATGATTATCATATAGCAGTGGTGGACCGTTCAGGCATGCGAGGCCTTCCCTCCTGGCCTAAAAATACCTGAATCAGGTAATGCTTATTAAATCAGGGCTGGAAATTGCTAATTAAGAAGCCAATTAAGTCAAAGTTACAGTGCATGAAGGTAAAAATACAAGGGTTCCACTGACGTTGTGTTCTAAATGTGGTATTTGGAAGTCAAGGTCGAAGTAGAACCAAATTGAGTTAAATCAGTAGAGTTTTTCGAGAACCGGCTTCTTCGGCTCGGCTCACTAAAAGGAACCGGCTCTTTCGGGTCCTAAACGGCTCTTCAGGTTGTTTTTGCTTCTTTCATCCTTATATGACCAAATATTGTGTAAAATTATGCACAAAATGACTTAAAGGAAGAGGGAATAGAACAAAAAAGAAAAAAATACCAAAATGAAAAAGTAGTGAAAAGCTGAGAATAAAAGAAACAAAAGGAAGCAAAAAAAGAAGGAAAATTTCAGAAAAAAGCCAGAAAAAAAGAAAAGAAAGAAACAGGAAAAAAAGTAAATAGAGAACAAAAAGAAAAAAAGGAACAGCTAGGAAAAAATAATCACAATGGGATTTTTTTAAGGAATAAAAAAAATGAAAAAAAACAGGGAAAAAGAAGAAAAAGTTTGTGTAGCATTCAAATAATTTCCAATTAAACCGAGTCAATCTTGTTGCCAACATTGTACTTCCACTAAAAAACGTGATTAAATACAGTTGTGTATTGTGAAACCGACTCAATAAGCCCCCCAAAATATTAATATTATGCGACAAAAGATAGCAGGAAAAAAAAAGACATGGAAATCTTGTGAAATAATTATTGTAAAAACATGACGTTTGTAGGCCATACAACCTTTGCAATAGTACATGAGTCAATTCATTCAAAAGTGAAAAATAATTCTGCATTGCCGGAAATTCAGCAAAATGTAACGTGATGTCCAGTTTTGGACATGTTTGATAATGACTTCATTGCCACACTTGGGATTGCCGTTGCTCACTGTTGTTTCAAGCGTTGCTCACCGACTTTGTGTGAACGCTCGGACCCGTAAGGAAAACTACAGGGAACATTGGTTGCCACAGTCAGATATCCACAATCAGGCACAGAGGCATAAAATATGTATGATGAACCTGTTAATTTAGCCAATCAGATTTTGAGTAAGTGACACCATGGCCTTCTAGAAGGCATATAGAAATGTCACAACGGAAAGGTGAAAAAAAGATATCCTGTATCCACTACTTCTATCGAACGGAAATCTTCAGCCTTAAATTAAATAAATACTTATGCCAGAAATACGAAGGGGCAGGCTCGACTTTCAGCATAATATTAGATTCATATCAAAAGGTGGGGGTGTAAGGCTAGGGCACAGGTGTCAAACAGGCGGCCCGCGGGCCAGATCAGGCCCGCTAAGGGATTGAATCCGGCCCGCGAGACAACACTTAGAGAAGCGCAAGAGAAAAACAAGCTGCAGGTTGAAATATGTCCACTTGATGTTGCCAAAGCCAGGTGCCTCTCACAAAGACACTGTACTTGTATTTATTTCTCTCTCTCTCACTCTCTCTCTCTCTATATATATATATGTCTCTCTCTCTCTCTTTCTCTTCCACACCTTTTCTCCCACTCTCTGTCTCTTTCACTCTCTGTGTCTCTCTTTTTCTCTTCCTTTGTTGCTCTTTGTTTCTTTCTCTCTCTGTATCTGTTTAACTTCTTTTGCTCTAACTTCCTTTTTTAGTTTTCTCTCTTTTCTCTTTCTCTCTTCCTACCCTTCGTGCTTTCTTTTCTCTTTTCTCTTCTTCTGTCTTTCTATTTCTCTTTGGATTTCTCTCTTACTCTCCCTTTCTTTTCACCCTCTCTCACGACTTTTTATCTTTTGTTTCTCACGCTCTCTCCCTCTCTCTCTTTTTCTTTCTTTGTCCCGCCCTCTCTCTTCTTTTCCCTCCCTCTTTCTCTTATTTCTTTCTCTCTTTTTCTTTCCCTTTAATCTACTAGTCCGGCCCCCGACAGAATGTTTGTTCTACCGTGTGGCCCCTGAGTTAAAATGAGTTTGACACCCCTGGGCTAGGGCAATGTCACAACTCAATGGAATAATAATATCGTTTAAAGTCACCTAAAAAAAAGTAGAGAAAATGTTCAAGACTTTTGAGTTGTTACTGTTATTTTTGTTTTTGTTTTCGGACGGATACATATCAATAGCTAGGGACACAAATATATACAACTATATATTTACCGTATTTTCCGCACTATAGGGCGCACCGGGTTATAGGGCGCACCGCCAAAAAATTGTTTTTGGTCCTATATCTTCCATACATAAGGCGCACCGGATTATAAGGCGCTACAATGGGAACGTCGACAAAACAGTCAGATAGTTTAGTCCAACTGATTACCCCCTTAACATTCCCAAAGCTTGCAGAGAAGCAAATACGTGTCGTAGACATGTGCGGATGCGGTGTCCGTACGATGTCACTCAAATGCATCGTTTCAAATATCATTCGGAAGGTTAAAGTCTTGGGATTCAAGAAATGCCAACCATTCCTCAGTTTTTTTTTTCTTTTTCGCTCGCAACTTTACTGTGCATATGACAATAAACACTTGGAATTGAGTTTAATTCACTCAACTCATCACAGCAACATCAAGATCGTTCTAAAACAAGATACCGGGAAAATATAAAGCCGCATAGCTCACCTAAGTTCTCACGTTCAATAATGATACACAACAATGGTCTTCTGACAACCGTGAGTGTAGTAAATCCAGGGGAGTAAAATATTTACGAATACAGACTAATGAAACATGTTTCTTTATGGCGTAGTTTAGCAAGCTTGCTATTCAGTCATCTTTTTCGGCCAATCGCAGGGTTTGTTTCGGCCCTCTAGCCTATCCGAGGCTCCGAATAACTTCAGCCAATAGCGATCGATTTAACGGATGATTGACACATCTTTTTCAGCCAATTGCAGGGTTTGTTTTGGCCCTCTAGCCAATCCGAGGCTCCGAATAACTTCAGCCAATAGCGATCGATTTAACGGATGATTGACACATCTTTTTCGGCCAATTGCAGGGTTTGTTTCGGCCCTCTAGCCTATCCGAGGCTCCGAATAACTTTAGCCAATAGCGATCGATTCAAATGATAATTGACACATTGGTTAGGAAATGAAACGCCGGTATATAAATCCTAGCATACACCGCGGACTACTCCACTTTCGGGGGAAAATTGAGTCGGCGGCTGTTGCGTAAGTTGCGAGACCTTGCGATTTAATATTGAGCCATATATAAGGCGCACTGTATTATAAGGTGCATGGTCAGCTTTGAAAAAAATTAAGACTTTTAGGTGCGCCTTATAGTGCGGAAAGTACGGTAATTTCACTAAAAGGCAAACTACGATTTCACAATTTTGAAAATGTACATTTTTATAGAAAAAAATCAGATTAGTTAAATATTTACTTTCATACCTAATTATCCTGCCAAAAAAAAAACATTAGAGATGATTTATGAGCCATCCATATGGAATTTTCCATTGAAATTAAGGTTAACAAAGGAACTGTTTTATTTCCCAAATTGCACCTATAGAGGGCTCCGCGCTTTGTGCTAAAAATAGTAACACGGCTTCGTGCCGCCATCTTGGAAGTCTGTCGATTACAAGCGGTGATAGCGAGAGGAGCAAATATTTACTCAGTTTGTCTATTTATTTACTCAACTAGCATTACAATGTAGAATCTAACTGGTTCGCTGAACAATAACAATGAAGTGAAAAGCTTTGTGGACTTCCAAAATGGCCGCCAGCAATGCATTGTGGGTAAATCTTAGGACCTCGAAGCACTCTATACTTTGAACACCAAAACATCAAACATTTTGGTATTTCATCACTTTCGGTACCTTAGCAATTATCATTTTCCGTAATAGCAATATGGAAAACCAAATGAAGTACAAACATTGAATGTAAAACCAAAGATTCAAAGCATAAAAATCCAAATCAATGATTTGTACCTTAGGTCCTGCCCGTTGTCGTCCGACGCTACATCATCGATGTGAACCTGGTCGCATTCCTGACAAAAGTAAGAAACAAAAGTTGAAAAAAAGCCTTTGTTTTTTTCGAACATGTTATGTGACATTATTCGGAGCTAGCTAAGCGGCTAGCGGCGTTATAAGTCTTCGGTACCATCCGTAATCATGGTAAATGCGAACTCACGACCAAATAAGATCAGCGAGTGCTGGTGGAAAACATCGAAGCGCACAGGGAGCGCAGTTGCTGTGTTTTGCGGAAACGTGGCTCACGTTTAGCATTCCGGACGCTAACGTGTAGCCACGCGGAGCTACCCGGAGCTATCCGGCTTCTGCGCCGCTATACAGAGACACGAAAGCCGGGGGGAATCGGAGAGGAGACGGACTTGCTAACACGAGGTGGTGTATCCCTGGACACAAAGAAAAAGATTTCCATCTGCCACAGGGATGTCAAACTTTTGGACTAGCGTGACGTCATCCGCTCCGCTACAAGCGCCCCTAGGGCATCATGTTAATCTGTAAATAAACAATGGGGTAGACTGCTGGAAGTGTGAATTTCCCTACGGGGATGAATAAAGTATCTATCTATCTATCTATCTATCTATCTATCTATCTATTCTGTTGTTGACTCATTGTTTTATTCCTGTTTTAATTTTTACGTTCGAAATAAAAGTTTTCATTCATTCAAAAAAAAAACTCAGTCGGGCAGTGTTAACACGTATGCAATCGAGAAAATATCAGATTTTCAACTTTTTAAAGACATCTCAAACTCCGCACCCCACCTTAGAAAAACGATTATTTTCAAGACTTACTCATCAGAAACTTAAAGTTAAAGAAACAGTTTTTATTATTCGACCACTAGATCTCATTGTCTTGTGCCAGGCAACCAGAAACGAGTGCTGAAAAGCACAAGGAAGAATATAAATGACAGAGACTCAAAGTGACCAAACTGCTCCATTTTCTTTCAAATATGTTAGTGGTTAGCGCGTGTGCGGCACAGTTCGAAGGTCTTGGGAACCTCCTGTGTGGGTTCAAATCCAGCTACCGGACTTTCTGTGCAGAGTTTGTATGTTCTCCGCGTGCTTGCGTGGGTTTCCTCCGGGCACTCCGGTTTCCTCCCACATTCCAAAGACATGCATTTCAGGTGGATTGGCCGGTTCAAATTGTCCCTAGGTGTGGATGAGCGAGTTGTCTGTCCCTGTGTGCCCTGCGATAGGCTGGCAACCAGTTCAGGGTGTCCCCTGCCCGCTGCCCGATGATTGCTGGGATGGGCTCCAGCACCCCCGCGACCCTACTGAGGATAAGCGGTGTATTGCAGCCATGTAAGACGCTAACCTGCTTATTGGGGGTATTAGGGGTTCAGTGTCTTACCCAAGGACGATTCGAACACGGACGAGCCGGGATTCGAACTGGGATCCCTTGATCCCAAGACGAGCGCTCTACCTCCTGAGCTACTGCCGCCCCATAATTCATGAAGGGTTATTTTTTTACCACAAATGCACACTGTCCCCTCCAAACACAACGCCCCAAAACATAAAATGTATTTGACAGTTGATTTATGGCCTACATGATGAATGTTTGAAGGAATCGAAGCATAAAAGCGAGGACTTGGAAACTCCTACGCACTGTGGCTGAGATCCAGAAACCAAGGAGATGCTAGAAAATTCCAGATGTTTTTTTTTTCTCTTTTTAACAGCAGCTGTCTACAAGTAAGCCAATGAAATGTTTTGTGTAGTTCACGTTAACAGTAGGACCCATGCGGGGGTCTCCACTTGGTGGGCGTCAGGCCGGGCCCCCGAGGAATTAAACTATGGATGTGGGGAAGATGAGGTAGCGTCCGCCTCCTAAAACCATCTGTGAGGAACTTTCATGAACTCTCTGAAGATGGCCAAAAAGGTGCTGGTGTTTTGTAATAAAATTGACAAATATTCAAACTCAATTTTTTTTTCGTTTTTTTGGTAGGTAACCCCAGTGTTCTGGTGTGCCCGCGTCCTTGCGTCCTAGACGCATCATTTTTGCTGGGGACGCATAGTCTCAAGTCAACGTGCGTCCCCGTGACGCAACTTCTTTGACACGAAATTGTCATTATCATTTTTTTAAAAAGATTTACCGCACTCCAAACTTTTCGTCAGGCAAAACGGCCATTGTTGTTTTGGTCTCGCGGTTCGAGTTTTCGTCTGCACGCCGATCTCGAGTTGTGTAGTGAAAGTCCGTCTCTTTGTAGAGAACCGGCTTTTTCGGCTCAACTCATTAAAAAGAGCCGGCTCTCCAACGGCTCACTTGCTTTGATGCATTATATTACGAATCATGATGTTGTATAAAGAAGTTAAGAAAAAAAGGAAGTATAAAAGGAGAAAATGAAAAAAGACAGGTTTGAGGTTATCCCTTTAATCAGTATATTATCAACAATAATTGAATGCAGAAAATGAATTCATCATTTGAATAAGAAAATGTATTATTCTACTTCATTATATTTGCATGTATTTTTTCCTTCTACAGTGAACGTCCAAGCGACTTCATTTTTTACCTTTTTTTTATAATAAACCTCATTCATGTCGAGCAACTCAGTGTCTCGCAACAAAATGTTCATTAACAATATATATGATATAAGGAAACACATGTACAATATAACGTGTTAAACCACATCAATAAACATGTTTAAAAAAAAAAAGATTTTTCTGTATTTTGTAAGGGAAAATACGATAGTTTCTAAGGGCATGGATAACACTAAATTTTGGGGACCCATAGATCTCTGTTGAGACCCATAGATTTTGGAGCATGCGAGTCCCCGGGACCCATTACTTTTCACAGGTAAAATCAACACTGAGTAGGTACAAGACAAAGAAGGTGCGGACATCTTTGGAAGGTTTAATGGGAGCCTGTGAGGTGATAATTGCACCTTCCGACTTAACAACACTTGTCAACCACATGCTGCTGCTCCCTAAGAGATTTAAGTGAAGCCTGAAAACTACAACAAAAAAAGTAAATAGGGTTTTCAAATGGCTTTGTCGGCTTCTTTTTGTCCTTTCATACCTTACCCCGCCCATACCTCTCATGTTTCTGTCACACACACAATAGAACTCTCTTCAAGATGGTGTTAGCATAGCGCTAAATCTCCTGCCCGCTGTTATCAATAAATAGCAGCTTGCACACCCCGACGGAGCTTTCATCGTCGCCGGCGACTTTAATCGGGCATGTTTAAGGACTGTACTTCCCAAATCCATTCAACACGTGGACTAAGCAATTAGGGAAAAACACTGGACTGTGTATACAGTAAGATCAAACATCTAGTTGGATTCGCCCATCTCTGTCTGTCCCTCACCCCCTCATACACCCCCTTCCGGAGGAAAACAAAGCCTATACAACAAAGACAGTTAAAACATCTTCTTTGTTCCTTTATCTCTTTGTTTTCCTTATCCCCACTGTAAAATGTGGACCTGGAGTGCCACGTCCAATTTCGTTGTCACAATATATCCCATTTTGTAACAATGACAATAAAGGTATATTCTATTCTATTCTATTCTATTCTATTCTACGATTTGAGATTTGAATTTCTTTTTCAATCTCTTTCAAAATAAAAAATGGACAGCTCGCCGACAAAATTACAAAGGTGAGAGAACGATCATGACAGTAAATGGCAGTTGCAAAGAAGGTAGCTTCCGAAAAGTTTAAAACGAGTGCTAAATAGTTGATGACACGCAAGCTCCACATTCCACTTTGGTGAAATTTAAAAAGCTCATAAATAAGATGTTCTTATTGGTTGAGGAGAAAAGTCAATGTCTTGTATTTTATTGGCCTTGGATGTCAATCTTGTCCCTGGAGTGCTCCATAAAAATATATTGCTTATAAAGCATCTTAGGTGCACATTAAAGTACTCAATGTCAACATTAAAATGAAATCCTGGCTGCATTTTTCTGAATTTTATCTATGTACCGTATTTTCCATACATAAGGCGCACCGGATTATAAGGCGCTACAATGGGAACGTGGACAAAACAGTCAGATAGTTCAGTCCAACTTATTACCCCCTTAACATTCCCAAAGCTTGCAAAGAAGCAAATACGTGTCTCAGACATGTACGGAAACAGTGTCTGTACGATGTCACCAATCACTCAAATGCATCGTTCCAAATATCATTCGGAAGGTTAAAGTCTTGGGATTCAAGAAATGCCAAACATTTCTTAGTTTCCATTTTATTTTTTGCTGGCAACTGTGTGGACAGCAAAGTAAGAATTTTATTGTGCAGGGAAACGGGGTTCTTTACTGTGCATATGACCATAAACACTATGAATTTAATTTAGTTTAAAAATTGACTCATCACAGAAACATCAAGATCGTTCTAAAACAAAATACCGGAAAATATAAAGCCGCACAGCTCACCTAAGCTCTCTTGCAGCCATCGCGTTCAATAATGATACGTAACCCTGGTCTTCTTACAACCGTGAGTGTAGTAAATCCAGCAGAGTAAAATATTTACAAATACAGAATAGTAAAAAATGTTTTCTCTATGCCATAGCGCAACCCAACGTGTGATTCACATTCATCTTTTTCGGCCAATTGCAGGCTTTATTTCGCCCCTTTAGCCTATGCGAGCCTGTAAAGGATAAAAAGGATCCGCCCCCTTTACCTCCGAATCACTTTAGCCAATAGTGACCGATTCAAATGATGATTGACACATTGGTTAGGAAATGAAACTATAAGGCGCACCTAAAAGCCTTTATTTTTTTCAAAAGCTGACCATGCGCCTTATAATACAGTGCGCCTTATATATGGATCAATATTAAGTCGCTAAATCTTGCAACTAAAGGCAAGCAGCCGCCGACTAGATTTTCCCCCGAAGGCGAAGTCGTCCGCGGTGTATGCTGGGATTTATTTACCGGCGTTTCATTGGCTAACCAATGTCTCAATCATCATTTTAATGGATCACTATTGGCTAAAGTTATTCGGAGGTCAAGGGGAGGATCCTTTTTATCATTTACAGGCGGCCATTGGCGTGAACGGCAAAACAAAGCCTGCAATTGGCCCAAAAACACATGTCAATCATCAGTTGAATCGATCACTGTTGGCTAAAGTTATTCGGAGGTCAAGAGGCGGATCCTTTTTATCATTTACAGGCTGGCATTGGCTTAAACGGCAAAACAAAGCCTGCAATTGGCCGAAAAAGATGAATGCGTATAGCACGTGGTTGGCAGCATATAGAAAGCATTTTTTTACTATTTTGTATTTGTAAATATTGTATTCTCCTGGATTTACTAAACTCACGGATATAAGAGGACCACGGCTGCACATTATTATGAACACAACGACTTCGGTGAGCTACTCCGGCTATATACTATCCCTGTATCTTGTTTCAGACTGAACTTGATGTTTCCGTGATAAGCTGTGCAGATAATTGATGGAATGGAGTGTCTATATTTAAATTAAACTCAATTCCAAGTGTTTATTGTCATATATACAGTAAAGTTGCGAGCGAAAGAGAAAATAGAAACTAAGGAATGGTTGGCATTTCTTGAATCCCAAGACTTTAACCTTCCGAATGATATTTGAAACGATGCATTTGAGTGACATCGTACGGACACCGCATCCGCACGTGTCTACGACACGTATTTGCTTCTTTGTAAGCTTTGGGAATGTTAAGGGGGTAATCAGTTGGACTGAACTATCTGACTGTTTTGTCCACGTTCCCATTGTAGCGCCTTATAATCCGGTGCGTCTTATGTATGTCAAAAATAGGACCAAAAACTATTTTTTGGGGGTGCGCCCTATAACCCGGTGCGCCTTATAGTGCGGAAAATACGGTAGTTATATTTTACACGAGATATAAAACGAGAAAATCCATCTGATCAAAATATTTTCATCAATGATGATGAAAAGAATAAATGATTACTTGATTTATTATTCTTCAGGTAAGTCTTGCAAACTTACCTCCAAATCGTTGAAAAAGAGTCTGGAGTCGGACAGATTGAAGATCATTTCCTCCATCCACAAGCCCAGCGAAACCGCTTTGGAGGAATCCTGCAGGAAGAGTTCAACTCAAAAAGCAGCTCTATAATTTTCTTCACTTGTACAATATGTGGTTTAGAGTATACCCAACTACAGGGGCTATGACCAATGGTCCCTCTAAGCTGCGTGTATGCGCAATTGCGCACTACCCAGAGCTTTTCCACGCACAAGAAAATCTAGCCAGCTCACAAAAATCAGGGCTCGAAATTGCAAATTAAGAAGTAAATTAAGTCAAAGTTACAGTGCATGAAGGTAAAAATACAAGGGTTCCCTGACGTTGTGTTCTAAATGTGGTATTTTGAAGTCAAGGTCGAAGTAGAACGAAATTGAGTAAAGTCAGTAGAGTTTTTTGAGAACCGGCTTCTTCGGCTCGGCTCACTAAAAGGAACCGGCTCTTTCGGGTCCTAAACGGCTCTTCAGGTTGTTTTTGCTTCTTTCATCCCTATATGACCAGATATTATGTAAAATTATGCACAAAATGACTTTAAGGAATTGGGAATAGAACAAAAAATACCAAAACGAAAAAGTAGTGAAAAGCTGAGAAAAAAAGAAACAAAAAGAAGAGAAAAAAGAAGGAAAATTTCAGAAAAAGGCCAGAAAAAAAGGAAAAGAAAGAAACAAAGGAAAGAAAGTAAATAGAGAACAAAAAGAAAAAAGTAACAGCTAGGAAAAAATAATTTTTTTGAAGGACATAAAAATGGATAGAAAAAAACAGGGAAAAAGAAGTAAAAGTTTGTGTTGCATTCAAATAATTTCCAATTATACCAAGTCAATGTTATTGCCAACATTGTACTTCCACTATAAATGTGATTAAATACAGTTCTGTATCGTGCAACCGACTAAAGGAGCCCCCAAAAATGTTAGTATTATGCGACAAAAGATACCAGGAAAAAAAAGAAATTGAAATCTTGTGCAAGTATTTTTGTAAAAACAAATGACGTTTGTAGGCAGTAAAACCTTTGCAATAATACATTAATAATGCAAAAATGTTTTGCATTGCCCGAAACTCAGCAAAATGTGAAGTTTTGGACATGTTTGATAATGACTTAGTTGCCACACTTGGGATTGCTGTTGCTCACTGTAGTTTCAAGCGTTGCTCACCGACTTCGTGTGAACGCTCAGACCCGTAAGGAAAATTACAGGGAACATTGGCTATGACTACGCTACTTTCTGCAGTTAAGGGAAAGTAAAGAGCAACATGAACTCTCCACGATGTTCACTCCACTAGTTAACAAACTAAACCAACTAAAATTATTATCTAACGTGATACTTTGTGACCCAACACGTCGTCACCCGAGACGCCGAAAGTGAACCCAGATGTGCAGTTTGTCGTTTGGAGTGTTGTCAAATGTGCCAGGGACGTGCCAAATGGGAGAGGCATCGGGAAGTTAGCCAAAGGTGAACGTCGGATTAACAGGTTCACATTGACAAGCTGTGTCTCGGAGTCTGGTGAGTAATTACCCAATTACAAAATGGGCCCTTTCAAATAAAGAGGCAGTGATGCAAATAATGTTTAAGGAGGGGCCTTCACAGCCCCGGAGAAGAAGAAATGACTGACAGGAAGAAGGAGGTAGCGTTGAAGGATTAAGTATTGTTCCTCTTCTCTAATAGTTCGAATAATTATCCGTAATCACCTTGTCCTATATATTAAAAGCCTTTCTTGGAAAATCAAAGGGGGAGATTCAGGGTAAGCAAACATTCAGTTTTTCTCGGATGTTTTTAAGTGGCTAAGAAAAAAACTCACTTAACTTTTACAAGGATCAAAAAAAATGTTTTCACTCAGTCTTCAATGTGAAACGAGACGGAGACTCAGGTAAAAACAGGGGTGGGGACTATGCGCTGCAATAACAGCCGCATCATTGACTCAAACTGCTTACTCGATATAGAATGTGAATTTCCCTTAGGGGATGAATAAAGTATCTATCTATCTATCTATCTATCTATCTATCTAGAGTTCTGGCAGTATCGTGTAGATCCTTCTATCTACGGAGAGAGCTAACTGTGGTCATTGTGCTTGCTGTTTACGTTCCACCGGATGCTAACGTTCCACCGGATGCTAACGTTAGCATAGCGCTAAATCTCCTGCCCGCTGCTATCAATAAACAGCAGCTTGCACACCCTGACGGAGCTTTTATCGTCGCCGGCGACTTTAATCGGGCATGTTTAAGGACTGTACTTCCCAAATTTAATACGAAGACTGAGCAATTAGGGGAAAAAAACCACTGGACCGTGTGTACAGTAAGATCAAACATCTAGTTGGATCCGGCTATCTCTGTCTGTCCCTCACCCCCTCATACGCCCCCCTCCGGAGGAAAACAAAGCCTATTCAGCAAGGACAGTTGATGGATTTAAACTATAAATATGTTATTCTACTGTTGCATTATCTTCTTTGCATACTGTGTGCCTTTCTTGCTTGTGTTTGAAGAAGGAGGAAACAAGATGTTCACTAAACAGCCGACACCTATCTGCGGCGAGATAAGGGACCTCTCTGACCGCAGGCTCGCCTAGTTTCGTTTACTATAGAATATGATAACATGTTATCGTATAAACAGGTCTCAACTGTTTATTTTGTCACTCCCCCTCCCTTTAGCAGAAGAGACCTTATGTAAATTAGGGCCTTCCGAACACAATAAAAAGGCAAGGAGCATAAGACTTTTTCAGAGTGTCCAGTAGTCTGCATTATGTAGACTATGGCCATCTCTCCTTGCAAGTAAGTCAAATTCACGTTCTCTGTGTCTTTTTTGTATATAGGTTTTGTTTACATCAGTTGGGTTAAACCTGACAACAGTACAAACGTCTTCTTTGTTCCTTTATCTCTTTGTTTTCCTCATCCTCACTGTAAAATGTGGACCTGGAGTGCCACGTCCAATTTCGTTGTCACAAAATATCCCATGTTGTAACAATGACAATAAAGGTATATTCTATTCTATTCTATTCTAAAAAAAAAAGTAGTACAAGGAAGTATATTGCCGTGATACATATTGATTGGGAGGCAGGGAACGTCTTAAAATGGTTTTCAGTTAGCTGTTAAGCGGAAAATTAGTTCCAGATGCGACTCGGGAATCAATTA
This sequence comes from Urocampus carinirostris, assembly GCF_059441175.1. NCBI lineage: Eukaryota > Metazoa > Chordata > Actinopteri > Syngnathiformes > Syngnathidae > Urocampus > Urocampus carinirostris. Next base: position 42,221,558 of record NC_142354.1, read on the forward strand.
ATCTTGTATATAAAGGGGGCACTGTATTTGAAAAAAAAATACTACTAAAAAAACTAAAAACTAAAAAACTAAAAACTAAAAAACTAAACTAAAAAATAAATATACACTAAAAAGTCAATTTCGCTAAATGAGAGACAATTTAATATTAAGTCAAGTCATATGTATTTGTGTAGCCCAAAATCGCAGAGTCTCAAAGGGTTGCACAGACCAAAGACTATTGCAAACCAAAGACTATTATTAGACCATCTCCTGATCTAAAACCTACATGAGGGCAAGGAAAAACTCAAAAACAGCAGCATGAGGAAAATTCCAGGTTGACCAGGCTGCAATTGATGTTGCATTAACAAACATCTATCCATTATCTGTACCGCTTATCCTCATTAGGGTCACGGGGGTGCTGGAGCCCGTCCCAGCTATCTTTGGGCAGTGGGCAAGGGACACCCTGAACTGGTTGCCAGCGAGTCGCAGGGCACACGGGGACAGACAATTCGCTCGTTCATCCACACCTAGGGACAATTTGGACCGGCTAATTAACCTGACATGCATGTTTTTGGAATGTGGGAGGAAACCGGAGTGCCCGGAGGAAACCCACGCAAGCACGGGGAGAACATGCAAACTCCACACAGGAGGTTTGATCTCACGACCTCAGAACTTTGCAGCACACGTGCTAACCACTGCGCCGCTGTGCTGCCCATAAACAAACAATACAATTCAAATTAAATGTAACACAATAAAATATACTATAAAATAAAAATTAAAAAATAAAATAAAAAGGATGCCCAGGTTGCAATGGATGTAGCATTAACAAACAATACATATTATAAGTAATTTAATTTATATTATGTCACGATTGCCCATTGCCCTCACCTGGGCCCGCTCGTTTGGCGCCAGCTGCCGCTCGTTGCCTGATTGGCTCCCCTCCTATTTAAACTCAGTGCTCGGATTCACTCCTGGTAAGTCCGTCAACGAACCTCTGCACTTGCAAGACATGCATTTTGACTCTGTCCGGTATCCTGCTCGTGTATCCAGTATCCGGTATCGATCCCATCTGTGCCGTCCTGTGCGGTATCTTGCTGTTGCATCCAGTATCCAGTATCGATCCCGTCTGTCCCGTCCTCTCTGATATCTTGCTCGTGCATCCTGTATCCGCTATCGATCCCGTCAGTCCCGTCCTGTCCGGTGTCCTGCTCGTGTATCCACTATCTGGTATCGATCCAGTCTGTCTCGTTCTTTCCGGTATCTTGCTCGTGCACCCTGTATCCGGTATCGATCCCGTCTGTCCCGTTCTCTCCGGTATCTTGCTCATGCCACTTGTATCAGGTATCGATCCTGTCCGTCCCGTCCTGTCCGGTATCTTGCTTGTGCAACCTGTATCAGATATCGATCCCGTCTGTCCCGTCCTGTTCGGTATCTGCTCGTGTATCCTGTATCTGGTATCGATCCCGTCTGTCCTGTCCGGTTTCGATCTCGTCTGCCTCTGGCTTCCTGTTTTCCCGCGCCGGACTTCTCTGTCTCACTTCTTCTGCCCAGCGATCGACGAATCGTTGGCGTTTGTTTTCCCGCGCATGACTGCCCCGTTTCCGTAAAATAAAGCTTGGTGTGAAAACGTTACGCATTTGGGTCCACCGTCTGTTCGAGTTCTGACATATTTTCAAGTAAGAGTCCACTTGTCATTTGGAAGATAATGTTGCTAATTTTGTTTTCATATTTTATGATTTATTATAGGTTTTTTTTCTTTTTTTTTTGTAAATTGAGAATTTTTTTTTTACCTATAATCTGACATAACAGATACTTTTCACCTATTAAATGTTATTTTTCAAATTTGAAAGAAAAGTTACAAACATAATGAAACAGAACAAGTTTTTACAACTTAAAATTAATATCATTATTATAAGTTCTATTAGGGCATACTGAATATCCCTCATGTATCCCCTGAGCTTGAGTAAAGTTGAGTAAAGTCAGTAGAGTTTTTCGAGAACCGGCTTCTTTGGCTCGGCTCACATAAAAGGAACCGGCTCTTATCAGTTACCCTGATATTAAAACCCTTGTATTAAATTATGTATGGCAATTAGCAATACTGTACCCATGTACAATACTGCAAAAACAAATGGCCTGCACATGGCGAAAACATAAAACTCTGAAACTATTGGAATTTTTTTAAAGTATTCAGGGATTTATTTACCCGTGGTCATAAATTGTAAGGTCAACTTAAAGTGATTTTATGTCTTATCATTTGCCTGAGCCCAATCATGTTTTTTTTTTTAATTTAAAAGTTGACCTCTTAAGTTTATAAACCATAGGAATGAGTACATTTATTGTAAACATTGGTGTTTGTAAAAAATGGTGTCAGAAAGTTTTGCTCAGGGTTTGGAGACCCACAATGTTGAAAGAGCCAATAAAAAAAAAAAATATATATATATATATATATATATATATATATATATATATATATATATATATATATATATATATATATATATATATATATATATATATATATATATATATATATATATATATATATATATATATATATATATATATATATATATATATATATATATATATATATATATATATATATATATATATATATATATATATATATATATATATATATATATATATATATATATATATATATATATATATATATATATATATATATATATATATATATATGGGCAGCACGGCGGCGCAGTGGTTAGCGCTTGTGCGGCACAGTTCATGTCATGGGAACCTGTCGTGGGTTCAAATCCAGCTCCAGACTTCCTGTGCGGAGTTTGTATGTTCTCCCCGTGCTTGCGTGGGTTTCCTCCGGGCACTCCGGTTTCCTCCCACGTTCCAAAAACATGCATTTCAGGTGGATTGGCCGGTCCAAATTGTCCCTAGGTGTGAATGAGCGAATGAGTTGTCTGTCCCTGTGAGCCCTGCGATTGGCTGGCAACCAGTTCAGGGTGTCCCCTGCCCACTGCCCGGAGATGGCTGGGATGGGCTCCAGCCCCCCCGCGACCCTAATGAGGATAAGCGGTACGGCTGATGAGATGAGATATGTATATATATATATATATATATATAAATGTATATATACCCTCATTGGAACATTTTAAGAATGTTTGTGTCATGTTCTCCTACAAAAAACATATGATTTTCCATTATCAAACATTTTTGAAAAAGCGGCAGAGTGCAACTAGGAACCACCAAAGAGCAGCATTCGGCACCAGTCCCGCCTTTGCTGACCGCGGTTTTAACTGATCACGTTCCATTAAACGGGAAAAAGCCTGCTTGTTTACAAACTAGTAAAAAGTAGGCAGACAGATTTTTCTGCTAGCAACATTCCTCCTAAAGTTTTGGGTCAACTCAACGTGAAGTTCCTCGATTCCAGCGGAGATGCATTCGGGCCCAGGGAAATAATCGGGAATTTTTGGCCTCTGAGTCACATTTCAACACTCTTCAAGACATTTTTTGCTCATCTGTTCCGCGGACGGTTCGAAAAAGAAAAAAACGAAAGAACAGTGAAAGGAAAACAACAGCATGCAGCCTGACTCCATGGCCGATCTCGCTCTCAAACCCGTCAGCCTTGCGTCGAGCCGCATGGGGATCGTGAGAATTCAAAACAGTGGATCAAGGGCCAAAAACAAGAAATGCATCACTCTCGGTGCCCCCCTCCTTCGCTCCTGTGTTATGTCAAACACCCCGCTGGCTGTCAATCATGCCGCAGGAAGCTAGCGTAGCTAAACAAGCCGACCGCCTTATGAAAAGAAACACGGGGTCGAGCGGGATAACAGCAAGCGTGTGAAACGCTCGCTGCGCTTGAATTGGGCACAAGCTAGCTTTTTTTAATGTTACAGTATCAATAAACTGATGATTATTGGCAGTTTTGTGTTTAATGGAGTAAACTTCCTTCGATTGTAATTAAATATTCTTCGTAAGCAATGTTCCCTGTCATTTTCCTTACGGGTCTGAGCGTTCACACAAAGTCGGTGAGCAACGCTTGAAACAACAGTGAGCAACGGCAATCCCGAGTGCGGCAAGATAATTAATTATCAAACATGTCCAAAACTTGACATCAAGTTACATTTTTACAGTTTCCGGCAATGCAAAATTTGTTTTCACTTTTAAATGAATTGACTCATGTACGATTGCAAAGGTTGTACGGCCTACAAACGTCATTTGTTTTTACAACAATTCTTTCACAAGATTTCCATTTCTTTTTATTTACTGATATAGTTTGTCACATAATATTAACATTTTTGGGGGCTTATTGAGTCGGTTGCAAGATACAGAACTGTACTTAATCACATTTTTTAGTGGAAGTACAATGTTGGCAACAAGATTCACTTGATATAATTGGAAACTGTTTTTTTCTATTCTTTTAATTCCTTTAAAAAAATCTCATTGTGTTTATTTTTTCCTAGCTGTTACTTTTTTCTTTTTGTTCTCTGTTTACTTTGTTCCTACATTTCTTTCTTTTGTTTCTGGATTTTTTTCTAAATTTTTCCTTCTTTTTTCCCTCTTCCTTTTGTTTCTTTTTTTCTCAGTTTTTCACTACTTTTTCATTTTGGTATTTTTTTCTTTTTTGTTCTATTCCCCCTTCCTTAAAGTCATTTTGTGCATAATTTTACATAATATTTGGTCATGTTGGGATTAAAGAAGCAAAAACAACCTGAAGAGCCGTTTAGGACCCGAAAGAGCCGGTTCCTTTAAGTGAGCCGAGCCGAAGAAGCCGGTTCTCGAAAAACTCTACTGACTTTACCCAACTTCGTTCTACTTCGACCTTGACTTCAAAATACCGCATTTACGGCACAACGTCAGAAACCCTTGTATTTTTACCTTCATGCACTGTAACGTTTTTTTTCCTGGTATCTTTTGCCGCATAATACTAACATTTTTGGGGGCTCATTTATTCGGTTGCACGATACACAACTGTATTTAAGGGGGAGGAGCCAACACCCCAGCTTGTGAAAAGACATGGGCAGAAGACAGAAGACAGAAGAAGAGACGGGAGATCAGATCGGAGAATGAGAGGGGCAATCGAAAAAGGAGGCTCGAGGAAGCCTCGAGAGACAATAATTCAACTAATTTGATGGAATTCGTCCATCCATCCATCCATTATCTGCACCGCTTATCCTCAGTAGGGTCGCGGGGGTGCTGGAGCCAACCCCAGCCATCCTCAGGCAGTGGGCAGAGGACACCCTGAACTGGTTCCCAGCCAATCGCAAGGCACACTGGGACAGACAACTCGGTCGCTCATTCACACCTAGGGACAATTTGGACCGGCCAATCCACCTGAAACGCATGTCTTTGGAATGTGGGAGGAAATTGGAGTGCCCGGAGGAAACCCACACAAGCACGGGAAGAACATGCAAACTCCGCACAGGAAGGTTGGTAGCTGGATTTGAACCCATGACCTCAGAACTGTGCCGCACACGCGCTAATCACTGCGCCGTTGTGCTGCCCCTGCTGCCACATACGAACCCAAACACTTATTAGCATTTACCTCCTGCAACTTTAGACCATTCAAATTCCGGTCTCTTGTCAATATTTTCCCTAAATTAAGAAATGAGCATGCATTGTTAGGAGAATGAAGTTTGTGTTTGGTTAATTTGGTAAACGCTACATTTTTAATAGTTTTTTCCCTCACAGTCATGACCAAAATGTAAAAGGGAATTGAGAAAAGGGAACGTGGGAGAAAACGGGTGGCTTGACAATACCTTTCCAAACCTTGAGGAGAAGGTCCCCGTGAGGAGCGAGTGGAAAATGATAATGGTTTCATCCAGGTCCCAGATAAACACTCGCTGCAGGGAAAAAACACACGATGTAGCCTTAACCTCAGAAGAAGAGAGTGCGCTGTGCAGGGAAAGGCAAAAACAAAAGCATCTCCCTCTGTCTTTCGTGTTACTCTTTCCTCATACATGTGGGATGGCAGGTCCTTCAAAATCAATAATGTTTTTTGTTCGTATACCGAAATACGACCCGTGATTTATTGCAAAAATGTGTTCGATGGAATGCAGACAAAAAATGTACATCACGATGTATCTCGGGGATCTGGATTTAATTTATTTACTGTACAAGTATAGTTCATCTGGTGAGCACCTTGTTGAAGTACTGCGGAATTTAATCAAAATGGCTACCTAATTTATATATGCTTATTTTGAATCATGGTCAGTCTTCAGGATTGTTAAATGCACGTAAGGTTACTTGATGCGGAACATTGAAAATTTAGATGGAGTACAGTGGAACCTGGGTTTTCGAACGCCTCTCAGTTCGAACAAATCGGAGTCCGACCAAAAATTTCGAGAAATTCTTGCTTGGCTGTTCGGTCTAAAAAATCGGAGTTCGAACGCGTGAGTGCGTACGCTAGGGTGCGATGCTGAGCGGCGTACGGGTGTTTTAGCCCCTAATTATTTCTCCGAAGAAAGTCAGTGCAAGCAGCAAAGTTGCTACAGGTGAAAAAAGAAAAGTAGTGCGTACAACTATTGCATTTAAGAAAGAAATAATAGCAAAATATGAAGGAGTTGTGCGAGCGCCTTCTGCTGACCACCACAAAGGTCCGAAATCTTATGCATAGTTCTTTTCTCTATCCTTTTTTTTTTATTTTTACACGTTCATGTTAGCGTAATCTTTCGTACGGAAAATTACGATAACGCGAACGTACGATTAGCCTGGGTTAGCTTTATGTTTACGTTAAACATTCAAGGTAAACATTCAGGGTGTTAGAACGGAGCCCAACATTCAGGGTGTTGGGACGCAGCCCCCTTTCCAATGAACCGCTCACCACTTGTTGTGGAGACCCGGGTGCTAAATGACTTGTAAACGACCTGATTTTTTTATTTTTACACGTTCATGTAAGCGTAATCTTTCGTACTGAAGATTAGGATAACGCGAACGTACGATTAGCCTGGGTTAGCTTCATGTTTACGTTAAACATTCAAGGTAAACATTCAGGGTGTTGGAACAGATTATAACGATTTACATTATTTTTAATGGGAAAAATGATTTCGGTGATCGAACAAATCGGTTTTCGAACGGGGTTCTGGAACGGATTATGGTCGGGAACCGGGGTTCCACTGTATAACTAAACATCGTAATCTGGGATGGGTTTGAGTACACTAATGCAGTGTTTCCCAACCTTTTTTGAGCCAAGGCATTTTTTTTTCATCCAACATAAATCAGTCAAATATTTAAAAATGAATGCCTGACACCAATTTTATGTTTTTTTTAAGGCTTAAAATATCATGCTTCCTAAATTGACAGTACTGTGTATAGTTTTTGGTGATCACCATGGCTCAGAAGGTATCATATCATTCATTTTGGTTAAAGATGTTCTGTAATTTGGGATTTAACTATATTTGCATCTTATTTACTTAAAATAAACACAATGCTGTGTTGAAACCCAAACATTTTTTACTTGGTTCTAAATGTTTTCAGTTTTTTTTCAAAATTCATTTTTTGTTTTTGTCATGATTATGGATGTGAATCACCTGTGGCTGCTCCTTTGGGGCCAGCTACCTCGGACTCTGATTGGCTCCCTGACCCTATGTAGACCCACTCCTACCCGTCCCCTTTTGTCAGTCTGTCTGCGAGCCTCAGTTTATATTAAACAAGCCTTTTTCGACCCTGACTCCCACCTGTCCCATTTTTGCTCCCGTCTGTCTCCGGCTACGACCCGTTTTGATTCTGACCATGTCTGCTCTCCCGTCCCGACTTTCGACCCATTTTTGATCCGACCACGTCTGCTCTCCCGTCCCGGCTTACGACCCGTTTCTGACCCCGACCACATTTTTGCTCTCCTGTCCCGGCTATCGACCTGTTTTTCCGTCCTTGACACCGCCATTGCTCGCTACAGAAGATCCACTTCAGTGTTCGGATCACAAACTGAGTACGAGAGCGACTTGCTTCCTGCGCCTAGCGAACGGCGGATAGTGAGCGCAGCCCTTCCTCTTTCCCTTAGTAAAACTTCTGAGAAACGAAATGCAATTGGGTCCTGTTTCCGTTCTGGTCCTGACAGTTTTGATTTAGTAAAACGAGAAAATAATTAAAATGAAGTGCAAGATTTCTACTTGAAAGTATATAAGGATAACAGTTAAAAGTTAATGTTCTTCCAACAGGGTTGGGTAGTGTTACTTTAACTGGATTACTTTCAATGACTTTTGGATTACTCCAATACCAAATATGCTAATAAAAGACAAAAGAAACTAAATATGAATACAATTATTAAATTTTGTGCAAGCTTGGGGAGTAACGGAATACATGGAACGGCAAAAATGATGTTGGCAAGCTCTTTGGATTTATTTTCATTTGGTTTCTGTCGCATTTGATGTTCGTTTTGCCGGAGATCAAAGAGAACAAAGCCAGGAGAGAAAGCTTACCACGTGTTGTGAGTCATCATTTGATTTATATTTAGTTTCTTTTGTCTTTTATTAGCATATTTGGTATTGGAGTAATCCAAAAGTAATTGAAAGTAATCCAGTTAAAGTAACCCTACCCAACCCTGTACGTGATTTATGTAAGCTTTTGTCTCTGCCTTTTTTTTTTTTTTTTTTTAAATAGCGCTTTTCAAGTCAATGACTTCCCAAAGCGCTTTACAATGTGCTCCACATTTCCCAATAGCGGCCTTGCAGCCATTTAAGGCGCTAACCTGCTTATTGGGGGTATTAGGGGTTCAGTGCCTTACCCAAGGACACTTCGACATGTGACACGGACAGCCGGGATTCGAACTGGGATCCCTTGATCCCAAGACGAGCGCTCTACCTCCTGAGCTACTGCCGCCCCCGACATATATTTGTATTTATTTATTCAGTTATTCATAAATGTAGTTCTACATATGGCAGGATTGGTCCTCCATAGTCAAATGATTGATTTTGTGGGTTAATTTTTATGATGCATTTTTACACATTTTGTGCTTCTTTGAAAAAAAACACACTAAGTTTGTACAAAAGGTGTTAAGGTCCTGCTGTTTGGATTGATTTTCATTTTGTTTCTGTCGCATTTGATGTTCGTTTTGCCGGAGATCCAAGAGATCAAAGCCAGGAGAGAAAGCTTACCACGTGTTGTGAGTCATCATTTTATTCATAATTAGTTTCTTTTGTCTTTTATTAGCATATTTGGTATTAGAGTACCGTAAATTCCGGACTATAAGCCGCTACTTTGTCCCCAGACTTTCAACCCTGCGGCTTATTCAGTGATGCGGCCAATTTATGTCATTTTTCTAACGGACTCCAGCGGCGCTCGAGTACAAAAGGTAAGATTTAGACCGGTGGAATATATGCGCCGAGGAAGACTGCAACTTCACTAAAACTGGCCGCATGCGAAAGGCAACTTTTTCGCAAGTCTGCCAGTGGATCCTGACAGCGTGGGGCAGCATCAAAAAATCCACCATAACCAACGGGTTCCGAAAAGCCGGTCTGCTGCGAGCCGGAGAGGAGGGCACAGAATCAGGAGTGGATGAAAGTTCCAGCGACAATGAGATTGCGAGTCCGGCTGCGAGACCGTGGGACAATGTCTATATTACACTGTTTCTTTCCGACACTGAGGAAGACGACTTTGATGGCTTCCGTTCTAAGGAGGAAGATGAGGACGGTTTACCGTGATTTTTACAAGTACGGTATACTTTTTTAACAGACCCGTTTACTGTGTTGCGAGCGTGTTGCTAGCGTGTTGCTACCATTAACTGCCCTGTCAGGCACTGTTTGGGATAATATTATTATTATTAAAGCTTTGAAAACTCTCTCGGTGTACCGTCTTTCTTTGTAAATATGTGTAACCCATGTATAATATGTATTTGCAACTGTATATTTTTGTAATGTATTTATTTGTATTTATTTTGGACACTTATTCTGATATGTCTTGCACGGGCCAATTAAAAAAGAAGGGGCGTAACAAACGCGGGGTGACGGGAAGTGGGGACCGGTAAAGGTGAGTGTTTGTGGACGCGGCGGACAATAGTGAATATATATTTTTCCCACCCTTAACTTTGGAAAAATACACTTTTTTCCTTGGATTACTTTCAACGGGACCCGGACTCTGCAGGTCTGTATCAAACCTTAAGTACCAGTATCATTTTCCATATATTTTGCCAGCTGTGATTTTTGGACTGTGTACTTAAATGAAGGACATTTAGTTTCAATCGCGGGACTTGCAGTCCGGTCTGGGTTAATTTTGTGTTTGTGATACATTCTTTTAACATGCGGCTTATATACAGGTGCGGCCTGTGTATGTACAAAATCGGTTTTCCTCTTAAAATGTGGTGGGTGCGGCTTATAAACAGGTACGCTCTATAGTCCGGAAATTACGGTAATCCAAAAGTAATTGAAAGTAATCCAGTTAAAGTAACCCTACCTAACCCTGTAAAATTAAACATGATTGACTTGAAAAGATGGAGGAATGGATGGAGTTTAAGTGGCTAACCTCAATGTCAGCATCCAAAGGCGGTGCCGGGTCAGTAACCTTTTTTCTCCCCCTTAACTTGCCATCGGACCCTCTCCGCATGGACACCGTGCCCCTGTCTCCGTCTTCTTTACCTGGCGTCGGTGGGCTTGGGGGTGGGTGGTACTCCCCTTAAGACACAAAATATGTTACTCAGTCACTTTTGAACCTCAGAAACATCAATTCATTCAGCGCCACCGAAATAGGGGTGGGCGGATCGATCCGAGTATTGGTATTATTGATACTGAGCAGGTACTTGGATCAGATCGATGCTATTGTCTTGTGATTGAAACTGTCCCCTTTTATTTATCGCTATAATAAAGTTTTTAGTGGGTCGTAACTTTCAGATTCGATCCGATTTTATTTTCACCGCTGTCTTTATTTTCAAAACTTTGCGTAATGAAAGGAAGGTATTTTAGTTGTCTTGTTGACACTGTTATACAGTATATTTTTTTTATTTACATTGCTGCTTTTTGGGTTTGGCACTTGACTTTTTATGATTTTTTTTCTAATAGTGTTAAAATATTTTTTTTATATTGTATTGTTTACACTGTCGGATTTTTTTTCAAAATATTGTGCAATGGAAAGTACCATATTTTCCGCACTATAAGGCGCACCGTGTTATAAGGCGCACCTTCAATTAATGATATATTTGAAAACTTTTTCCATACATAAGGCGCACCGCATTATAAGGCGCTACAGTAGAGGCTGTAGTTACGTTATGCAACCATTAGATGGGAATGTCAACAAAACAGTCAGATAAGTCAGTCAAACTTTATTAATAGATAACAAACAAGCTTTCCACAACTCCATTCACTCCCAAAATGAATAAACAGCTGTTTTATTATTTTCTCTGAGGTAAAGCATTTTCGTGACACATCTTTAACATCTTTGAACAACAGCAAGGTATAACATTTTACTTTTCCTCCATTAAGTCAACACGCAAAAAACGTCTGATACTGTTATGGTAAATTAAACGTTACTGCAATCGCAATATACTGACACTCGTAATGTGCAAAAACAATAACAATAAAGCAATAATATAATAACTGTAAAATGTAAAACGTAAACAGCTCATCCTCATGCTTCCTCCTCTTCCGCACCATCGATTCATTAATGTTAAACTCTCTTGCTGCTGCTCTATTTCCGTGTTCTACTGGATGACTGATCGCCTTGAGTTTAAACTCTGCGTTGAAAGTGTCTCTCTTAATAGGAGCCATTATAGGGTCTTTATACAAACGCACAAATAAAAGAGAATCGTTGTTTAATATTTCCCAGTATGCAAAGCGCACTTCTTCTACGCGAAAAATGGAGTCGGTGGCTGCTTACCGTAAGTTGCGAGACCTGTCGCGGCTCAATATTGATCCATACATAAGGCGCACCGGATTATAAGGCGCATAGTCAGCATTTAAAAAAAAAAAAAGATTTTAGGTGTGCCTTATAGTGCGCAAAATACGGTATCATAGTTTTTATGTTTTAAGCGCATTGCTTCTCCTGACTTCTGTTCTGAAACAGATGTTGTAGTTGAAGCATATTATTCAAATGTATTCATTGTAGTATTTGAAAGGGAAACTGCGTACTATGGAAGAATGATAACCTTGAATATTTAATAAAAATACAGGACTCCGAGGACGGCTTCAGGAGAGGATCGAATTCTCTTATCTGATAGTCAGATAATCATGGTTGCGAGTTCAAATCCTTTGATGTCTTCTCCTCTTACTCCGAGTGTTTGCTAAAATTTAAACTTCACACAGTGTAACCGAAAGTGTGAGCTATAGATGTATTTTTATTCAAATCAATTAATATAATAAAAACATAAAACATAAGCATCAATATTGCCTAAAATATATATTTTTGGTAACATTTTAGAATGACTATTGTCTCATTCTCAAGGTTTCTTCATTTTCCTCATGCTGAGGTTTTGAGTTTTCCCTTGCCCTCATGTAGGTTTTAGATCAGGGGATGGTGTCATAATAGTCTGTGGTTTGCAATAATCTGTGGTCTGTGCAGCCCTCCGAGACTCTTTGTGATTAAGGGCGTCACAAATAAACATGACTTGACTTTCTTTTGAAATACATACCCGTGTGTGATTCTGGGCTGTGATTGGGCAACATGACAGCATGCTCCGGGTGCTGATAGGCCAACGGGTTGCCGATGGAGGCAGGGCTTATGTTGCTTCCGCTCAGGTACGGGTTATTGTAGTGATGCGAGTTGTAATACGGAGAGTACTGACTCTGACTGTAGCTGGTATACGATGAAAATTCCTGGCAGCAGGTAACAAGTGAACACACCATCGTTAGAAGAGAAAATCAAATCACAATGAAGGGTGTTTCAAAAGTCATGGGCATTTTTTAAAACTCTGTATCTCCTATGAAAGGTTGTTAATTAAGATGACGTTAAGCTAATTACATTCAGTTTTGTACAAGCAATTTATTTCATCATTTCTTTTCATACCCCATTAACCAGAAAAGGCGTTTTGTGTGCTTAAAATCGCAAAAACGGAATCTTAGATTTTTGTTCAACGTGGTTTTCGCAGAAAATTCGGAAATGAGCAAGCCCGAGCTTATGTCAACTGAGGACGCGGTGTGGACACTCTTATTGTGAAGGGGGGGGAGGCCCTGACACAATGCTTAGTCATTGCCGCTTAGCTCCTCCCACCTCACCCCCTTCTTATGTGGCGCTCAGTCTATTGAGTAGGAACTCGGCGACGCGACGTAAGTATATTCTCTTCCGTCACATTTCATCTCAAGTTTGACTTTATTATACCAAAAGCGAGCGGTTGTTTGTACTACCTAAACACGGCTAATTGTGTGTAGTTTCGTGTATTTGTTGTAAAAGCCGTTCGATGCCGTTAGCTAAAGTATGTTGTTATTGTCAGAAGGTAGCTCTTTCACTTTCATTAAAATGAACACAGATCATTTTTTGAACTGTTGTTTCCCAAAACGCTTCACAAACACTCATCAAATATGACATTTTCACTGTTTTTATTTTCAATATGTAACCGGTAGTGTTAACAAGTTGCGATGGCTGCATGTGGTTGAGAGTGGTTAATACAATCATACTGAATGGTTCGTAGTGGTTTCGCCGCAGACCTATTCTGTGTAAATTGACGATGTAAGACATGGCTACACTTGTGGGTCATGTTTTGGTACATTCAGTTCCAGTGTGAAGAGTTCTGGATGAGTCACCCAATAACTCCTTGCCATCATGCCAGCGATCACTTCGGTTTAATGGCGGGGGGGTATACTGTGTACCTGTATACGTTTTTTGAAGCATTTTTGAAGGGGCGCCGCTACTTTGCGGATTTTCAGTTTTCGCGGGTGGTCTCGGTCCCCATTAACCGCGATAACCGAGGGATTACTGTATTACATTTCAAGATGTGTGCTAGACTTATATTCGGGAGGAATACACTCACTTGCTGCGTAGGGTTGAAAGGTGTGGACGTGGAGATAGCGTGGCTGCCTTGAAAAATACCCGAAGAAATGCCAGCACCTGCAAAATTTCAAACCGGGGTCATTCTCTCATCAGATTTAGATTGTGATCAGCAACAACAAATCTGAGGTTATTATACTTGGGAAACGCTGCACAGGAAGTTGCAGTTTCTCGAGTGATTTATGTTTGACACACAACAACAACGCAGGTGCTTCAAATCGAGTCCGGGCAAGAACATCTCATATCTGTTTGCCTCCAGCGACTCGGTCCATGATCGTATCATTTGTAATCTTATCACCTGCGCACATGGGAGGAATTCCCACGTTTTGTCTTCATCCCTTGTTTGTGTACTAAGCTCATGGCTTGGCTTGTTAGGTTGGGAGCAGTGTTCCCTCTAAGCTGCGCACTGCTCGCACATTCTCAGCGCACAAGAAAATCTAGCCAGCGCACAAAAATCAGGGCTCAAAATGACTTATTAAGAAGCGACTTAAGTCAAAGTTACAGTGCATGAAGGTAAAAATACACGGGTTCCCCTGACGTTGTGTCCTGAATGCGGAATTTTGAAGTCGAGTCGAAGGAGAACGAAGTTGAGTAAAGTTAATAGAGTTTGTCGAGAACCGGCTTCTTCAGCTCGGCTCACTAAAAGGAACCGGCTCTTTCGGGTCCTAAACGGCTCTTCAGTTTGTTTTTGCTTCTTTAATCCCAACATGACTAAGTATTATGTGAAATTATGCACCAAATGACTTAAAGGAAGGGGGGAATAGAACAAAAAAGAAAAAAATACCAAAATGAAAAAGTAGTGAAAAGCTGAGAAAAAAAGAAACAAAAGGAAGAGAAAAAAGAAGGAAAAATTCAGAAAAAAAGCCAGAAAAAAGAAAAGAAAGAAACAAAGGAAAAAAAGTAAATGGAGAACAAAAAGAAAAAAGTAACAGCTAGGAAAAAAATAAACACAATGAGATTTTTTCAAAGGAATGAAAAAAAAAATAGAAAAAAAAGGAAAAAGAAGAGCATCCAAATAATAAAGAATTATACCAACTCAATCTTGTTGCCAACATTGTACTTCCACTAAAAAATGTGATTAAGTACAGTTTTGTATCTTACAACTAACTAAATAAGCCCCAAAAAATATTATGCGACAAAATATATCAGGAAATAAAAAGAAATGGATATCTTGTGAAAGAATTGTAAGAACAAACGACGTTTGTACAACCTTTGCAATAGTACATGAGTCAATTCATTCAAAAGAGAAAAATATTTTTGCATTGCCGGAAACTCAGCAAAATGTTAAGTTTTGGACATGTTTGATAATGAATTATCTTGCCACACTTGGGATTATGGTTGCTCACTGTTGTTTCAAGCGTTGCTCACCGACTTTGTGCGAACGCTCAGACTTGTAAGGAAAATTACAAGGAACATTGGATGGGAGGTGTGTAAATTTGCACCAAGAACTCGTCGGGGAACCCGTGAGCCTCTTGTGAAGGATTTATGACACCAGCTGGCTTTGTTTTGACAGCAAAAAGCCATGCTGGGACAGCATCCCTGAAAATAGATTGACGACTATTGTGTCGAAACAACTGTGAAGTGGGTTTATTTATGTGTAAAGCGCACTTGTATGGAACACTCACCTCTAATTTTTTATTAATAATCGGTATAAAATTGTGTTTCAGTTTTTCTCAGCTCAAACAAAGAATAGAATAGAATTGAAGAAGCATAGCAAGTGACAAATGCTTAATACATGAGGCCATGATTAAAATCATTTATTGACAACGTAAACCATGATCACAATACCAAAACAAAATGTACAACGTATTTATTTAATGTTCTTCCAACAGGGTTGGGTAGGGTTACTTTAACTGGATTACTTTCAATTACTTTTGGATTACTCCAATATCAAATATGCTAATAAAAGGCAAAAGAAACTAAATAGGAATAAAATGACTACATTTTGTGCAGGCTTGGGGAGTAACGGAATACATGGAATGGCAAAAAGCTGTTTGGATTTATTTTCATTTTGTTTCTGTCGCATTTGATGTTAGTTTTGCCGGAGATCAAAGAGATCAAAGCCAGGAGAGAAAGCTTACCACGTGTTGTGAGTCATATTTTTATTATACTATACTGTATCTTCAGCGCGCTAAGAACTTTGACATTTTTATTGTTTTATATCTCATGCATCCATTCAATATGGATGGTGTGAAGTGTAAGGAAGAGGTGAGCTGTTTCTTTTGAAATGAAAGTGGAATAAGAAAGCTTGATGCGGTTGAGGAAATGGTTGGATCGCTTTTTTTCGGCCACTCTCTACCACGAAGGAGGATGTCGTCTAACTCTTGAAGCTCATCTTCCAAAAGTAAATCACACTTAACTTTATTTACCTTTATAGAGAATATTATTTTATAGAATGATTATTTTTAGTACAAAACAATGCAGGTTACTTATACAAGCCTTAAACATACGTATATAAACCTTAAGCATATATCCATCCATCCATCCATCCATTATCTGCATCGCTTATCCTCAGTAGGGTCGCGGGGGTGCTGGAGCCCATCCCAGCTATCTTGGGCTAGTGGGCAGGGGACACCCTGAACTGGTTGCCAGACAGTCAAACAGGGACAGACAATCCACTTGCTCATTCACACCTAGGGACAATTTGGACCGGCCAATACCTGACATGCATGTTTTTGGAATGTGGGTGGAAACCGAAGTGCCCGGAGGAAACCCACGCAAGCACGGGGAGAACATGCTCACTCCACACAGGAAGGTTCGATCTCATGGCCGCAAAACTGTGCCTCACACGTGCTAACCACTGCGCCCCCGTGCTGCTCTCAAACATACATTCCATACAAAATATAGCACTGAAGCAACTTACGAACAAATTCAACTTACGAACAAATTCAACTTACGAACAATTGTTTGGAACATATCTCGTATATCCTTTAGGAAGACTTTCTTTTTTCTCTATTATGTTTTCTTCAATTCTCCCTGATAATTCGTCTCTGGTCCTGTGACTAAAATAGTGTGGTAATGAGATCAAATGGAATGCTTTTCATTTGTCATCTATATTTATTTATGTATTTATTTTTCGCTTCCTTTTGCCAATTTAGCTGGACAAAGCTTTTATTTTAAGGTCTTTGGAAGAAAAACTTGTGCAAGGCGATTAGTCTCTGCCTCTCCTTCGAAATGTTACAGCAATAGGTTAGGCAATGAAAGGAAGACATTGAGCTGTAGCATGACCAATGCTACTTTTTTTGGATGTGTCTTTTCAGCTGATGGTGGTATAGGGCGGTCTCTACTGGTAGCCTCTGGGAATGCTTGTAATTTGGATTTTTCAGTTGGATGTCAGGCAAGTTTTTTGTTCCAAATAAATCTTGTACAGTGGAACCTCAGTTTTCGAACGCCTCTCCGTTCGAACAAATCGGAGTCCGGCCAAAAATTTCGAGAAATTCTTGCTTCGTTGTTCGAACAAAAATCGGAGTTCGAACACCGGGGTGGATGTTTCACATCACATTTTTTTACTCCTTTTAATTTTCTGAGGTGCAATTGCACCTCCAATACACTAGGGGACGTCCGATATTAAACAAATGTGTAGCAAATGGGCAGAGTTACAGAATTTCACCACACCGATGAAGCTGCAGCCACCAGAGTCATCATGACTTTAATGACACTGTCATGAACCACTTCCGAAAAGTGCTAAAAAGAAGGCAGAAGCAAGTGTCATTGATAGATATTTTAAGAGAAAAGAACACCCTGTAGCCAGTCATCCGTAGCAAAGAGATTTGAACGTGTGAGCACCCCTCAGACAGAAGAGCTCCCCGAAGTTTTTATGGAAGGGGACTCTCCTTCCAAACAACAATTTTCCTTCCTCCTCCATCCCTCTCACCGTCCATCTGCGCCTTCTGCTGACCACCACAAAGGTAAAAAATCCTATTCATAATTCTTTTCTTTATCCTTTTTTTATTTTCACACGTTCATGTTAGCGTAATCTTTCGTACGGAAGATTACGATAACACGAACGTACAATTAGCCTGGGTTAGCTTAAACATTCAAGGTAAACATTCAGGGTGTTGGAACGGAGCCCCCTTTCCAATGAACCGCTCACCACTTGTTGTGGAGACCCGGGTGCTAAATGACTTGTAAACGACGAGATTTTTTTTATCTTTACACGTTCATGTTAGCGTAATCTTTCGTACGGAAGATTACGATAACACGAACGTACAATTTGCCTGGGTTAGCTTCAACATTCAAGGTAAACACTCAGGGTGTTGGAACGGAGCCCCCTTTCCAATGAACCGCTCACCACTTGTTGTGGAGACCCGGGTGCTAAATGACTTGTAAACGACCTGATTTTTTTATTTTTACACGTTCATGTTAGCGTAATCTTTCGTACTGAAGCTTACGATAACAAGAACGTAGGATTAGCCTGGGTTAGCTTTAAGTTTACGTTAAACATACAAGGTAAACATTCAGGGTGTTGGAACGGATTAAAACGATTTACATTATTTTTAATGGGAAAAATGATTTCGGTGTTCGAACAAATCGGTTTTCGAACAGAGTTCTGGAACGGATTATGGTCGAGAACCGAGGTTCCACTGTATATTGAAATTCTCTTGTCTACAGGTGCTTGTATATAGAGATTTGTCTGTATCTGCAAACGTTTTTTGAGGAATTTGAATCTCATGTTGGTGTGGAGGCAACATATTTCTTTACATAAAAAATGATTTTTGGCATTCATTATTAACAAAAAAAGTGGAAGTTTTCCTCAAAGCTAAAATAGCATAAAGGCTGAATCCTATCCAACAAAGATCAATGAAGTTTTCTTATCAGTTTATTGTTCCTTATTCAGATTCAGATATGCTTTATTGTCATTCTAGTACACGAGTATACAAAACGAAATGTCGATAAATCTGACCCGCACAATTTCTTTGCATGTACAGGTATAAATAAAATGTTGTATTGAGTTGGAGTATTGAAGTACTAATATACTAAATAATTATAGTTATGAGTATTATACAGTAGTGCAAAGAGTGCAAGAGGAGCAGCTAACCAGATGTGCAAATGTGGAGGCTGTTAGACCCCGTAAAATGTGCTTTTGACTTTGCCCCTACTTCACAGTTCTTTTGAAACCATCGGGACAGGGACGACATATCAAACTTTTGTTTCTCTCGCCCTTTTAATCCATTCCTGTCCTTTCGCGTCTGCCCATTCGTCTGTTTTATCGCTTTCCTTCCGTCCTTTCCCTGCGTGTTTCGCTGTTGGCCGAAGAAGGAAAATGGAGGACTGAGAGAGGAGGCGTGGGTTGACCCTGAGAAAGGAGGAGGCCGGCTGGGGGGGCAGCGGGACATGGAGATGTTTGACGCCAAGAGTCCAGACCGCAACTAATGGGGAACAGGTGTGTGCAAGGAGGGGGACTGGGGTCACAAAAACAAGACGAGAGGTGAGGAAGGAGACGGAGCTGCTTTCGTCACCCCTCGGCTCATTATGAGGCGTCACAGCCATGGGTCTTAAACCAGCCAATCATTGAGGAGACCACTGATTATTGAAATACAGTGGAACCTCGGTTCTCGACCATAATCCGTTCCGGAACCCTGTTCGAAAACCGATTTGTTTGATCACTGAAATCCTTTTTCCCATTAAAAATAATGTAAATCGTTTTAATCCGTTCCAACACCCTGAATGTTTAGCAAGAACGTAAACATGAAGCTAACCCAGGCTAATTGTACCTTCGCGTATCGTAATCTTCCGTACGAAAGATTACGCTAACGTGGACGTGTAAAAATAAAAAAATTAGGTCGTTTACAAGTCATTTAGCACCCGGGTCTCCACAACAAGTGGTGAGCGGTTCATTGGAAAGGGGGCTTCGTTCCAACACCCTGAACGTTGGGCTCCGTTCCAACACCCTGAATGTTTACCTTGAAAGTTTAAAAATAAATAAATAATAAATAAATCACATAATACTTAAATATATGACATACTGTATGCAATTTATTATATATTTATGCATTTGGTCATTTATTTAATTGGTCTTCGTCATATATTTTTTATTCAAATGAGGGGTGGGTCCAATGCCTGTGTTTTTCTACATGTAGCATATTAGCTCAACAGTGATCAACCAATAGTTGAATAGGCAACTCCTCATTTAAATAACATTTTATTGTGACAAAATACACGACAAAATGAAAGTCAAACTAAATACCGAAATAAATAAATGACAAAATGCATACATAAATGAATACTTTGCCATTATGTCATATATTTAGGTGTTACGTGAATCAGGGTTGGGTAGGGTTACTTTAACTGGATTACTTTCAATGACTTTTAGATGACTCCAATACCAAATATGCTAATAAAAGACAAAAGAAACTAAATATGAATCAAATTACTAAATTTTGTGCAGGCTTGGGGAGTAACGGAACACATGGAACGGCAAAAATGATGTTTGGATTTCTTTTCATTTTGTTTCTATCGCATTTTATGTTCGTTTTGCCCTAGATCAAAGAGATCAAAGCCAGGAGAGAAAGCTTACCACGTGTTGTGAGTCATCATTTGATTCATATTTAGTTTCTTTTGTCTTTTATTAGCATATTTGGTATTGGAGTAGTCCAAAAGTAATTGAAAGTAATCCAGTTAAAGTAACCCTACCCAACCCTGTACGTGATTTATGTAAGCTTTTGTCTCTGCCTTTTTTTTTTTTTTTTTTAATAGCGCAGCCATTTAAGGCGCTAACCTGCTTATTGGGGGTATTAGGGGTTCAGTGTCTTACCCAAGGACACTTCGACATGTGACACGGACAGCCGGGATTCGAACTGGGATCCCTTGATCCCAAGACGAGCGCTCTACCTCCTGAGCTACTGCCGCCCCCGACATATATTTGTATTTATTCATTTATTCATAAATGTAGTTTTACATATGGCAGGATTGGTCCTCCATAGTCAAATGATTGATTTTGTGGGTTGATTTTTATGATGCATTTTTACACATTTTGTGCTTCTTTGAAAAAAAAAACACTAAGTTTGTACAAAAGGTGTTAAGGTCCTGCATATAAGAAAAGTCAGTAAAGTCCAAAGGAATGATGAGGATACTGTACTTTC
Organism: Urocampus carinirostris; assembly: GCF_059441175.1. NCBI lineage: Eukaryota > Metazoa > Chordata > Actinopteri > Syngnathiformes > Syngnathidae > Urocampus > Urocampus carinirostris. Next base: position 42,242,500 of record NC_142354.1, read on the forward strand.
CAAATGAGAACAGTTGCATGATATAGATAAAAAAATGAAGAGATGAGATTGCGATGTTAGATCAAAACGAATGTATTCGTCCAATTTGATCTTCGTAAGTGGCGCTCACCGTGAGTGTGCGAGTAGCCGTAGAGGCTCTGACTGGCCGGCGCGCTGCTGAAGTTGGAATAACCCAAAAGTCCCGTCTGGCCTGGCGAGTGGCTCAGACCTTCTTCTGTCTTGATGTCTGTACACAAATACAGAAACCAACTTGATGACTTTCTGCTGCGTTCTGAAGACAAGTCACAAGAGCCGCTAAAAAGCAAAGTAACAAAAATATATAAATATACCACACCCCCCTAGTGGGAGGTGGCTAGAGTCATTTCTGACTCTTTTGGGAGATTGATTTAGAGGAGGGGATTCCCAGCCCCGTCGCTCAACCCAACTGAGGTGTTGGGGGTCATTACGTGACCAAACCCCCCAATTCCAACCCCTAATGCTGAACGCCAAGCAGGGAGGCAACGGGTACCAATGTTTAAGTCTTAGGTATGACTCAGCTGAGGCTTGAACCACAACCTCCCAGTCTCGGGGCGGGCGCCATACCCCCAAGGCCACCGAGCTGGAAAGTAACAAATGAATAAACAAAATATTAATTTGACATTTGAATGAAATATTACAATTTGATGAGAACCATGCATCCATTAACTGCACCGCTTAGCTAGGTAGGGTCGTGGTGGGTGCTGGAGCCCATCCCAGGTATCTTCGGGCAGTGGGCACCCTGAACTGGTTGCCAGCCAGTTGCAGGGTGATAGCAACCACATTGTTGTAAATATTTTATCATATTGTTGTGAAAGGATAGTGGGATTGTGGACGCGTTCTTAAGGATAGGCTGGGCACCCGTATGATGCGGCAGGGGTAAACCAGTGAAAGCTGTCGGGCCCTGCTGTTGAACAAAAGAGTGTGTTGTGTCACCCTGACCCGAGTGACATGGCCGCTTTCTGGTGTTCCGTTTCATCTGGAGGGACCAAAGCATGACCCACTTGGGTGCCGAAGTGCCTAATTTTGTCTGTTTTTTGTTTTTTCTCAGCTTTTCACTACTTTTTCATTTTGGTATTTTTTTCTTTTTTGTTCTATTCCTCCCTTCCTTTAAGTCATTTTGTGCATATGTGTACATAATATTTGGTCATGTAGGGATGAAAGAAGCAAAAACAACCAGAAGAGCCGTTTAGGACCCGAAAGAGCCGGTTCCTTTTAGTGAGCCGAGCCGAAGAAGCCGGTTCTCGAAAAACTACTGACTTTACTCAACTTCTTTCTACTTCGACCTTGACTTCAAAATACCGCAATTCTGGAAGTGGGCAGGGGACACCCTTGACTGATTGCCAGTCTGTCGCAGGGCACACAGAGACAGACAAGTCACTCGCTCACACCTAGGGACAATTTGAACCGGCCATTTAACCTGACATGCATGTTTTTGGAATGTGGGAGGAAACCGGAGTGCCCGGGGGAAACACACGCAAGCACGGGGAGAACCTGCAAACTCCACACAGGAGGTTCGATCTCATGATCTCAGAACTGTGCCGCACATGTGCTAACCACTGCACCACCATGCTGCCCCTGTATAGTCTATACATCCATCTATCCATTATCTGCACCCCTTATCCTCAGTAGAGTCGCGGGGGTGCTAGAGCCCATCCCAGCCATTTTCTGGCAGTGGGCAGGGGACACCCTTGACTGGTTGCCAGCCTGTCGCAGGGCACACAGAGACAGACAAGTCACTCGCTCACACCTAGGGACAATTTGAACGGGCCATTTAACCTGACATGCATGTTTTTGGAATGTTGGAGGAAACTGGATTGCCCGGGGGAAACACACGCACGCCCGGGGAGAACCTGCAAACTCCACACAGGAGGTTCGATCTCATGATCTCAGAACTGTGCCGCACATGCGCTAACCACTGCACCACTATGCTGCCCCTGTATAGTCTATACATCCATCTATCCATTATCTGCACCGCTTATCCTCAGTAGGGTCGCGGGGGTGCTAGAGCCCATCCCAGCCATCTTCTGGCAGTGGGCAGGGGACACCCTTGACTGGTTGCCAGCCAGTCGCAGGGCACACAGAGACAGACAATTTGCTCGCTCATTCACACCTAGGGACATTTTGGACCGACCATTTAACCTGACATGCATGTTTTTGGAATGTGGGAGGAAACCGGAGTGCCTGGGGGAAACCCACGCAAGCACAGGGAGAACCTGCAAACTCCACACAGGAGGTTCGATCTCATGACCTCAGAACTGTGCCGCTAACCGATGCACCACCATGCTGCCCGAACCTATAACCATTTTTAGTATTTATTTTCATTGATACGAGCAAGGAAGTGTGTCAAGGAAGTTTTGTGTGTACTGACTGTAGGCCGGCACGCCGTATCCTTGCGTGTGGTGCGTGTAAGGGGCGTAGGCTCCGGCAGCTTGGAGGCTAGGGCTGTACTGCGTTTGACCGTACGCCGCCATCATGCCGTCCCCCGGAAATTAAGACCTGCAAAAGAAATGTGAAGACAAAAAAGTCTTTCTAGAAGGAAAAAGCCACTGACGATACGGTATTCGTATCATAGTCCACGCTGATAACTGCTTCAATATGTAACATTTCATGCATTTCATGCACCCGTACGAATCCTGGCTTTAATCATCCAGGAACGCGTAAATTTGAAATAATCGAATTAGAAAAATTACACGGAGCTTGTAAAAATGATATGTGTCTTCACCGATATAAACCCAAGAATCTGAGAAGGAACAACAAACATATTACTGTAATTTCCACCGGGCCGATGCGTGGAGTGGACAGAGCAACTTTAGCTCTGGCGGGCCCCCAAGAAAATTGAGTTTGAGACCCCAGTAAAATTTCTGACATAAAATAAGGCATTATCACACTATTTTTACTCATGGTACCAGAAATGAAAGTTGGAGGAAACAGAAAGTTGTCCTATAGGATATAAATGTAATGTAAATAAACATAAAAAGCAGAACTATAAGGCGCACCAGGTTATAGAGCGCACCCCCAAAAAATAATTTTTGGTCTAATATTTTCCATACATAAGGCGCTACAATGGGAACGTCGACAAAACAGTCAGATAGTTCAGGCCAACTTATTACCCCCTTAACATTCCGAAAGCTTGCTAAGAAGCAAATACGTGTCGTAGACACGTGCGGATGCGGTGTCCGTACGATGTCACCAAACAAACATTTCTTAGTTTGCATTTTATTTTTGCTGGCAACTGTGTGGACAGCAAAGTAAGAATTTGATTGTGCAGGGAAACGGGGTTCTTTACTGTGCATATGACAATAAACACTTTGAATAGAATTTAGTTTAAAAATAGACTCATCACAGAAACATCAAGATCGTTCTAAAACAAGATACCGGGAAAATATAAATCCGCATAGCTCACCTAACTTCTCTTGCAGCCATCACGTTCAATAACGATACGTAACCATGGTCTTCTTACAACCGTGAGTGTAGTAAATCCAGGAGAGTTTACAAATACAGAATAGTAAAAATAGTTACTCTATGCCGTAGTGCAAATCAACATGTGATTCACATTCATCTTTTTCGGCCAATTGCAGGCTTTGTTTCGCCCCTTTAGCCAATGCGAGCCTGTAAATGATAAAAAAGATCCGCCCCCTTTACCTCCGAATAACTTTAGCCAATAGTGACTGATTCAAATGACGATTGACACATTGGTTAGGAAATGAAACGCCGGTATATAAATCCCAGCATACACCGCGGACTACTTCGCCTTCGGGATCCATATATAAGGCGCACTGTATTATAAGGCGCATGGTCAGCTTTTCAAAAAAAAAAGGCTTTTAGGTGCGCCTTATAGTGCGGAAAATACGGTACATGAATTGATACACCCTATGTCACGTTACGTATGTTTTTCGTCTTTGACGCTCATCAATGTCGATATCAGCCTGTTTAAAAAAACATTTGTAAAGCTAATAAACTCACTAAGTAGAAAATGTTTGTGGTTTTGGTGGATTTTGAATATGAAAAATGTTGCAAAAATCTTCATAGGGTTCACATCAGGACAAATGTTCATTCACGTATTCATGTATTTTCGAAAAAAGAACGTCAGAGTAAACTCACCAGCTGAGGGTTTCAGGGGGGCTCCGATCAATGATTTATGGCCCTGATAAAGACATAATATAAACTGGTAAGGCGCACTGCAGTTTCTTAGATATAATCAGGGTTGAGTAGGGTTACTTTAACTGGATTACTTTCAATGACTTTTGGATTACTCCAATACCAAATATGCCAATAAAAGACAAAAGAAACTAAATATGAATACAATTACTAAATTTTGTGCAGAATTGGGGAGTAACGGAATACACGGAACGTCAAAAATGATGTTGGCAAGCTGTTTGGATTTCTTTTCATTTTGTTTCTGTCGCATTTGATGTTAGTTTTGCCGGAGATCAAAGAGATTAAAGCCAGGAGAGAAAGCTTACCACGTGTTGTGAGTCATCATTTGATTCATATTTAGTTTCTTTTGTCTTTTATTAGCATATTTGGTATTGGAGTCATCCAAAAGTAATTGAAAGTAATCCAGTTAAAGTAACCCTACCCCACCCTGACCTTCATAAATACATGTATAATTCTACTCTGAAAAAAATCTAGGGTTTTAAATTATTCTTTTAGTAAGTTATGAAGAAAAGCTCTATAAGTAATGGAATATCAAATATCATTTTTCCAGTGAAACAAATAAAACACCTAAAAAGACAAAGTTGTATTTAACGGGAGTTACCACGCTCATTTTTTGTTATTAATTTTTATTTTATTAATACAATAGTGGTTATATATTTTTCCCACCCTTACCTTTGGACATATACACTTTTTTCCTTGGATTACTTTGAACGGGACCCGGATTCTGCAGGTCTGCATCAAACCTTAAGAACCGGTATCATTTTCCGTTCATTTTGCCGGCTGTGATTTTTGGACTGTGTTCTTTAATGAAGGACATTTAGTTTCAATCGCGGGACTTAAAGTCAAGTTTGGGTTAATTTTGTGTTTGTGTTACATTTTATAATGTGGGCGCATGCGGCTTATATACAGGTGCGGCTTGTGTAAGTACAAAATCGGTTTTCCTCTTAAAATGCGGTGGGTGCGGCTTATAATTGGGTGCGCTCTATAGTCCGGAATTTACGGTAAATGGCCAAACAATCTCTCACCTGGTAAAAAATCAAGAGTCAAGGACACTTTTTCTCCTTTCTGCACAAATCCTGTCAGGTCCTGCCGTGTCTCAGCTCTCCTGTTGCGAAAAGGAAACCGAAAAGCTGTCATCCACCACCATGGCATGTATCATAACACAGTATGAGTAAAACTTGTCGTGTAAGATGTTGATCGTTATGATGCAAAATAAACATTTGAACAGAAAAAAGCCGGAGCACGATTGCAATTTACAACTAGTGAGGGAGCCCATCCCAGCCATCTCCGGGCAGTGTGCAGGGGACACCCTGAACTGGTTGCCAGCAAACAGGGACAGACAACTCAATCGCTCATTCACACCTAGGGACAATTTGGACCGGCCAATCCACCTGAAATGCATGTTTTTGGAACGTGGGAGGAAACCGGAGTGCCCAGAGATAACCCACGCAAGCACGGGGAGAACATACAAACTCCGCACAGGTAGTCTGGAGCTGGATTTGAACCCACGACAGGTTCCCATGACATGAACTGTGACGCACAAGCGCTAACCACTGCGCCGCCGTGCTGCTATCAATGACATTAAATACAATTGTAATTCTAATTTTATTTTCGGAAACAAGTGTGAATTTGAAAATGTGTTGTGAGATATATTTGAGAGTTGTAAAATGAATCTTTTCATTGATCTGATCAAGTGATCAATAAAAAGGCAAGGCAAGTTTATTTGCAGGGTTGGGTAGGGTTACTTTAACTGGATTACTTTCAATTGCTTTTGGATTACTCCAATACCAAATATGAAAAGACAAAAGAAACTAAATATGAATAAAATGATGACCCGCAACACGTGGTAAGCTTTCTCTCCTGGCTTTGATCTCTTTGATCTCCGGCAAAACGAACATAAAATGCGCCAGAAACAAAATGAAAATAAATCCAAACTGCTTGCCAACATCATTTTGGCCGTTCCATGTAAAATTTAAAAATTGTCTTCATATTTAGTTTCTTTTGTCTTTTATTAGCATATTTTGGTATTGGAGTCATCCAAAAGTAATTGAAAGTAATCCAGTTAAAGTAACCCTACCCAACCCAAGGTATTTCAAAGTGCTTTACAGAAATGGCAAAGAGACAGGTTGAAAACACACAATCACAGTTAAAACATAGAAGAAAAGACATTGACATTTTAAAAAGTGGTTTTTAAAATGCATTAAAACCACAGATAAAACATAATAAAATCAATGAATTAAAATAAAGTAAAAGTGAAAGTGAAGACTGCAGAGTATGCAAAGTATGAATCTAGAATGTAATAGCGCTCGTCTTGGGATCAAGAGGTTTCAGGTTCGATTCCCGTGTTACATGTTGAAGTGTCCATGGGCAAGACACTGAATCCCTAATGCCCCCGATAGCAGGTAGGTGCCTTGCATGACTGATGCTGCTATCGGTTAGTTAGTGTGTAAAAGGGAAAAGTGTGAAGCACATTGTAAAGGTCTTCATTGACATGAAAAGAGATATATAAATGCAGACCATCGTTCATCAGACGGAATCAGTATGGATCAGTTTGATATTAGTGATAACCAGGGATGGGTAAGGTTACTTTAACTGGTAATCAAGTTAAAGTAACCCTACCCAACCCTGTACATATACATACATATATATATATGTCTTTTTTTTCTCTAACTTTTTCTTTTCTCCTTCCTTCCTTTTCTTGTTTTTCCCCCTTCCCTTCTTTCTCTCACTCTTTCTTTCCTTCCTTCATTCCCTCACTCATTCTTCCCTTCTTTCCTGATATTTCTCTCTTTTTTTCTCTATTTCCCACTCATTCATCAATCTTATTGATTCGTTGTTGCAACCCTACTGCCTACCATTCACTTCTGGTGAAACTCAACCAAAAAAATGCATATAAACTGACCTCTTGCTTTCAGTATATAAATTTGTAAATTCTCTTTGAAAATGATGACTCATGACACGTGGTAAGCTTTCTCTCCTGGCTTTGATCACTTTGATCTCCGGCAAAACTAACATCAAATGCGACAGAAACAAAATGAAAATAAATCCAAACAGCTTGCCAACATCAATTTTGGTGTTCCATGTATTTCGTTACTCCCCAAGCCTGCATAAAATTGAGTCTATTTTATTCATATTTAGTTTCTTTTGATCGAACTGATTCAGGAAGCATCCGTGTTTCCATAATTTGTTAGGGAATGTCATGTTTAGAGCGATTTTTTAGTGTTTGACAATATGTCAGGAAACCAAAGTGAAAGAGACGTCTGCTCGGAAACCTTTTGACACCGGTTTCATCCGTTTGCAACAGACACCCTCAATAAACGGCGTTTTGCAGTTCTTCATGAAGCTATGGGAACAGCGAGGTTCCAAACTCGAGCTACGCAGAACCAAAGTGGAGATGTGGACGGCCGTGGGATGTTACTGAAGCTAAAACAAACCGACGGGGCCCCCAAGTCGGGGTTACGAATGGGTTACAAGGAGCCACAAGGTCAAGTCTTGCACCCTCACTGTTTTTGACAACTTGTCTTTTGTTTGGATTTCTAATCCGGTCCGCGACCATCGATCCCCGGATCGAGTGTGCGCACCCTCCTCATCCTTCCCCCAATAAATTGTGAGTATGTCTACGCGAATGGGTCCTTATTTCCTGTTTCCCGCTCCGCTTCGTGACACAAGTCAGTCTGTTTTGTTCTGACATGAAACAGGGGGGCTGTACATCGGACACTGTGGTTAGCAGCACAGGATCTCCGCAGGGGACCGTGCTCTCTCCGTTCCTATTCACTCTATATACATCGGACTTTAAGTACAACTCTGAGTTCTGCCATGTGCAAAAGTTTGCCGACGACACTACGATCGTGGGATGTATCAGAAATGGGCAGGAGGAGGAGTACAGGAAATTGATTCAGGACTTTGTCCGATGGAGCGACGCAAATCACCTGCACTTGAACACCACCAAGACCAGAGAGATGGTGGTGGACTTCAGGAGAACCAGAACTCACCCGGTTCCTGTAACCATCAAAGGAGAATGTGTAGAATTTGTCCAGACCTACAAATACCTGAAGGTGCAGCTGGACAACAAACTGGACTGGACTGCCAACACAGAAGCTCTATGTAGGAAAGGGCAAAGCCGACTTTACTTCCTCAGAAGGCTGGCCTCCTTCAAAATCTGCAAAAAGCTCCTGAAAATATTCTATGAGACAATAGTGGCAAGCGCCCTCTTCTATGCGACAGCGTGTCGGGGAGGCAGCGTCAAGAAGAAGGATGCCTCTCGTCTCAATAAACTGGCTAGGAAAGCGAGCTCTGTTGTGGGCAAAGAGCCGGACAGCCTAACAACAGTAGCTGAGAGACGGGCACTGGAAAAGCTGCGGTCAATCATGGACAATCCATCGCATCCACTACACAGCATTATCTCCAGACAGAAGAGCAGTTTCAGCGACAGACTGCTGTCACTGTCTTGTACTACGGACAGACTGAAGAGATCTTTTCTTCCTCATGCCATGAGGCTCTTTAACCCTACCCGGCAGAGTAAAAGCCCACAGTAAACCACACCACCTACATTGCATATTACCGAATCTTATTGCAATATGTATTCTGTGTAGCACTATTTAGTTATTCTATATAACACGCTACAGTGGGCATTTGCACGTCACACTGGGTATTTGTATATTGTATTCTTTTTGCTTTATTATTGTATTGTTCTCAGCTCAGGGATGCTGCTGGAAATGTGAATTTCCCCATCGGGGATGAATAAAGTATCTATCTATCTATCTATCCATCTATCTATCTATCTATCTATCTATCTATCTATCTATCTATCTATCTATCTATCTATCTATCTATCTATCTATCTATCTATCTATCTATCTATCTATCTATCTATCTATCTATCTATCTATCTATCTATCTATCTATCTATCTATCTATCTATCTATCTATCTATCTATCTATCTATCTATCTATCTCTCTATCTATCTATCTATCTATCTATCTATAACTGTTCATGCCTCACCGAGCTATTGCCATGGCACACAAGATCTGCTCTCAAACTTTGCAAGTAGTCTTTTTATCCGCCGTATACAAACTAAAATGTTACTAAACATTATAGGTTTTGGTACGCGTAGTTGACATTGACGCTGCTATTTCTGTACATTTATGTTACTGCTCGAGACAGAGACACTTTGGCGCAGGAGCAATGTTCCCTCTAAGCTGCGTGTGTGCGCAATTGCGCACTACCCAGAGATTTTCCGCGCACAAGAAAATCTAGCCGGCTCACAAAAATCAGGGCTTGAAATTGCTAATTAGGAAGGTAAAAATACACGGGTTCCCCTGACTTTTTGTTCTAATTGTGGTATTTTGAAGTCAAGGTCGAAGTAGAATGAAGTTGAGAAAAGTCAGTAGAGTTTTTCGAGAACCGGCTTCTTCGGCTCGGCTCAATCAAAGGAACTGACTCTTTCGGGTCTTAAACGGCTCTTCAGGTTGTTTTTGCTTCTTTCATCCCTATATGAACAAATATTATGTAAAATTATGCACAAAATGACTTAAAGGAAGGGGGAATAGAACAAAAAAGAAAACAATACCAAAAAGAAAAAGTAGTGAAAAGCTGAGAAAAAAAGAAACAAAAGGAAGAGAAAAAAGAAAGAAAAATTTAGAGAAAAAAGCCAGAAAAATAAAAAAGAAAGAAACAAAGGAAAAAAGTAAATAGAGAACAAAAAGAAAAATGTAACAGCGAGGAAAAAATAAACACAATGAGATTTTTTTAAAGGAATAAAAAAAACAGGGAAAAAGAAGAAAACATTTCCAATTATCAATCTTGTTGCCAACATTGTACTTCCACTAAAAAATGTGATTAAATACAGTTCTGTATCGTGCAACCGACTAAATAAGCCCCCGAAAATGTTTGTATTATGCGACTAAAGATACCAGGAAAAAAAAAAATGTAAATCTTGTGAAAAAATTGTTGTAAAAACAAATGACGTTTGTAGGCCGTACAGCCTTTTCAATAATACATTAGTCAATTCACTCAAAAGTGAAAAAATTTTTGCATTGCCGGATTCTCAGCAAAATGTAACGTGGTGTCAAGTTTTGGACATGTTTGATAATGACTTAGTTGCCACACTTGGGAATGCCGTTGCTCACTGTTGTTTCAAGCGTTGCCACCGACTTTGTGTGAACGCTCAGACCCGTAAGGAACATTACAGGGAACACTGCGCAGTCGAATTCCATTGTCGACAATCATAACCATTATGGTTCTTTGTCGACAACGTTGACTAATTGTTGCAGCCCTACAGTGAACTAGTGCCGAATCAGCCGTCTTCCAAATGGCTCCACGTCTGGTCCACTCCTCCGATGACACTTTGACCTTTTCTAATAAATGGTCTCCATCAGCGGCCTGATAAGGTGAACCCACCGGTCAGTGCTCCCGCCATATGGGGAGCCCACCTGGAGGCCCCCCATTTGGAGTTGGACATGCTGCCCTCTGGGTGGAGCTACATTGGGGAGGTTAAGGTGTGTGCACGACTGTCCTGGTTTGCGTGTTCACTAGCGAGCACAAAGCTTTTCTTTATTTGTCAGATTAAAAAAAAAAAAAACACACAAAGGCCAACATGAGCACCCTGCTCCTTTTGTGGAAATTGCCCACATCTGCTTCTCACCGTTTTCGTAAAGCAGCCAGCAGACTGACGGCTCTATAATGGAACAGTATTTTGATTGTGTCTTGATTCACTATTCGGCTGCACTATAAGCAGGGTTGGGTAGGGTTACTTTAACTGGATTACTTTCGATTACTTTTGGATGACTCCAATACCAAATATGCTAATCAAAGACAGAAACTAAATATGAATAAAATGATGACTCACAACACGTGGTAAGCTTTCTCTCCTGGCTTTGATCTCTTTGATCTCCGGCAAAACTAACATAAAATGTGACAGAAACAGGGTTGGGTAGGGTTACTTTAACTGGATTACTTTCAATTACTTTTGGATTACTCCAATACCAAATATGCTAATAAAAGACAAAAGAAACTAAATAGGAATAAAATGATGACTCACAACACGTGGTAAGCTTTCTCTCCTGGCTTTGATCTCTTTGATCTCCGGCAAAACTAACATAAAATGTGACAGAAACAGGGTTGGGTAGGGTTACTTTAACTGGATTACTTTCAATTACTTTTGGATTACTCCAATACCAAATATGCTAATAAAAGACAAAAGAAACTAAATATAAATAAAATGATGACTCACATTATTATACGGCTAAAGCTTAAAGTGAGTATATAGAATACAAGAAGAAAGTTATTTTCAGGGTAACATGCTTTTGGGTGTAGTAAACTGGGGGGTAACGTAATTAACTTTTAAGTCAGGTAACTAGTACCTGCAACTAATTACTTGTTGTTTTTTCAGTAACACGCCCAACACAGCACACCATATTTTGCACACCACAATATTCAAAATTGGAAATGTGATGCCTTTGACCAGGGTTGGGTAGGGTTACTTTAACTGGATTACTTTCAATTACTTTTGGATGACTCCGATACTAAATATGCTAATAAAAGACAAAAGAAACTAAATATAGGCAGCACGGCGGCGCAGTGGTTAGCGCGTGCGCGGTACAGTTCTGAAGTCGTGGGAACCTCCTGCGTGGGTTCAAATCCAGCTCCCGGCCTTACTGTGCGGAGTTTGTATGTTCTCCCCGTGCTTGCGTGGGTTTCCTCCGGGCACTCCGGTTTCCTCCCACATTCCAAAGACATGCATTTCAGGTGAATTGGCCGGTCCAAAATTGTCCCTAGGTGTGACTGAGTGAGTGAGTTGTCCCTGTGTGCCCTGGCAACCAGTTCAGGGTGTCCCCTGCCCACTGCCCGGAGATGGCTGGGATGGGCTCCAAACCCCCCCGCGACCCTAATACGGATAAGCGGTACGGCCAATGAGATGAGAGATGAGAAACTAAATATGACTCACAACACGTGGTAAGCTTTCTCTCCTGGCTTTGATCTCTTTGATCTCCGGCAAAACTAACATCAAATGCGACAGAAACAAAATGAAAATGAATCCAATCAGCTTGCAAACATCATTTTTGCCATTCCATGTATTCCGTTACTACCCAAGCCTGCACTAGATTTAGTCATTTTATTGATATTTAGTTTATTTTGTCTTTTATTAGCATGTTTGGTATTGGAGTAATCCAAAAGTCATTGAAAGTAATCCAATTAAAGTAACCCTACCCAACCCTGACTATTAGGTACACTAGATTATAAACTGTACTCCAAATAGTTGTCTTTGGTCATTTTCTTTTCATACAAAAGGCACATCGGACTATAAAGCGCATGAAAATAAAATTATAAAAAGAGATACTGTGTGTATTTAGATGACTTATGAAAAAGCATACGTGCTTATCTCCTAATCATGCTGTTTTTACTGTGCCAGTAATACTGATTTGTGTAGTGCATTCTAATAGGTGCAACCAATGTTCCCTCTAAGCTGCGTGTGCGCGCAATTGCGCACTACCCAGAGCTTTTCCGCGCAGAAGAAAATCTAGCCAGCTCACAAAAATCAGGGCTCCAAATTGCTAATTAAGAAGCCAATTAAGTCAAAGTTTGAGTGCATGAAGGTAAAAATACAAGGGTTCCCCTGACTTTGTGTTCTAAATTTGGTATTTTGAAGTCAAGGTCGAAGTAGAACGAAGTTGAGAAAAGTCAGTAGAGTTTTTCGAGAACCGGCTTCTTCGGCACGGCTCACTCAAAGGAACTGACTCTTTCGGGTCCTAAACGGCTCTTCAGGTTGTTTTTGCTTCTTTCATCCCTATATGACCAAACATAATGTAAAATTATGCACACACTGACTTAAAGGAAGGGGGGAAATAGAACAAAAAAAAAGGAGTGAAAAGCTGAGAAGCTGCATGAAGGTAAAAATACAAGGGTTTTCCTTTCACCACAACGGCAGATGCCGAAGATCTGCCAGAGTTGCTCCGACTCGGGGGCATCTAATAAATCGTTGGCGAGGGGGTTGAACCTGCTGCAGATCCCTTGTAATTTATCCCGCAGACAAGGTGGTCCACCTCCACCCTCATTTTCACTTGACTAACCATCTCCCCTCCCCACAACTAATAACTAGCAGTTTGTCTGACAATGCTTTCTTTTAAACTTTTTTAAGCTTCAACATGAAGCCATCCAGGGTTGGGTAGGGTTACTTCAACTGGATTACTTTCAATGACTTTTGGATTACCCCAATACCAAATATGCTCATAAAAGACAAAAGAAACTAAATATGAACAAAATGATGACTCGCAACACGTGGTAAGCTTTCTCTCCTGGCTTTGATCTCTTTGATCTCCGGCAAAACGAACATAAAATGCGACAGAAACAAAATGAAAATGAATCCAAACATCATTTTTGCCCCTCCATGTATTCCGTTACTCCCCAAGCCTGCACAAAATTTAGTCGTTTTATTCATATTTAGTTTCTTTGGTCTTTTATTAGCATATTTGTTATTGGAGTAATCCAAAAGTAATTGAAAGTAATCAAGTTAAAGTAACCCTACCCAACCCTGATGCCATCCTATCACTCAATCCACTGACGATTGACACACATGGGCAGTCCATATAGATTTAGAGATAAAAACATCAAAAAATTATAAAACGATAAAAAACAATTGGGAGTTCCAGTAACATTTAACACAGGAGGTGATTGCACTCACAAAAGCTAGGGGCCAGAGAAGCGCATTTTCACACTTCACTATTCTGTCGCGGTTGCCATGGCGCCCAATTGGTCCCCGCTATGCGACGCCAGGTTTTGTCACGGTTGCCACTGCGCCCAATTAGCCCCGCCCATGGACACCAGCTGAAACTAGTTGACAGATTGCTCCCTGACTACTTAAACGCTATCTTGTAAGTCGCCTGGTGTTGGAGCGTCTGAGAAACTCCTGCTAAACTCTGTTGTGCCAAGCCTTTGAATCCCCATGTTGCCTGAAACTTGATTACTTTCAATGACTTTTGGATTACTCCAATACCAAATATGCTAATAAAAGACGAAAGAAACTGAATATGAATAAAATGATGACTCACAACACGTGGTAAGCTTTCTCTCCTGGCTTTGATCTCCGTCAAATCTAATATAAAATGCGACAGAAACCAAATGAAAATAAATCCAAACAGCTTGCCAACATCATTTTTGCCGTTCCGTGTATTCCGTTACTCCCCAAGCCTGCACAAAATGTAGTAATTTTATTCATATTTAGTTTCTTTTGTCTTTTATGAGCATATTTGGTATTGGAGTAATCCAAAAGTCATTGAAAGTAATCCAGTTAAAGTAACCCTACCCAACCCTGTACATATACATATATGCATATATCCTTTTTTTCTCTCACTTTTTCTTTCCTCCTTCCTTCCTTTTCTTGCTTTTTCCCCATTTCCTTCTTTCTCTTACTCGTTCTTTCCTTCCCTCTTTCCCTCACTCATTCTTCCCTTCTTCCCTGATATTTCTCTCTATTTCCCACTCACTCATCAATTTTATCGATTCGTTGTTGCAACCCTACTGCCTACCATTCACTTCTGGTGACACTCAACCAAACAAGTGCATATAAACTGACCCCCTGCTTTCAGTATATACATTTGTAAATTCGGATTTGATGCAAGTATATACGTTCGGGAGACAATCTACATGAGGAGGAATTCAGCTCCCTCGTACTCTGTGCTTTAGACAGTGCTGCCATAACTGTCAGCCAGAAACAAATCAAGCCACCCAGTATTTTATTTTTCTCGTTGACTTTTTATCCCAATGGAGGCGTACTTATCTATTGATGCTTTTACTCCAAAGGAGCAGCAAGAGCAGTTTAAGTTAAGATAATAAAATGTTTTTTACTATGCTACGGTTTATATATTCTTGTCTTGCTCTGCCAATAAAATAATAAATAGGAAGTAGCTTCAATTTCATGTACCGTATTTTCCGCACTATAAGGCGCACCGGGTTATAGGGCGCACCACCAAAAAATAGCTTTTGGTCCTACATTTTCCATACATAAGGCGCACCGGATTATAAGGTGCTACAATGGGAACGTCGACAAAACAGTCAGATCGTTCAGTCCAACTGATTACCCCCTTAACATTCCCAAAGCTTGCAAAGAAGCAAATACGTGTCTCAGACATGTACAGAAACAGTGTCTGTACGATGTCACCAATCACTCAAACGCATCATTCCAAATATCATTTCTTAATTTCCATTTTATTTTTTGCTGGCAACTGTGTGGACAGCAAAGTAAGAATTTTATTGTGCAGGGAAACGGGGTTTACTGTGCATCTGACAATAAACACTTAGAATTGAATTTAGTTTCAAAATAGACTCATCACAGAAACATCAAGATCGTTCTAAAACAAGATACCCAGAAAATATAAAGCCGCATAGCTCACCTAGGTTCTCTTGCAGCCATCACGTTCAATAATGATACGTAACCATGGTCTTCTTACAACCGTGAGTGTAGTAAATCCAGGAGAGTAAAATATTTACAGATACAGAATCGTAAAAAAAATGTTTTCTCTATGCCGTAGTGCAACGCAACGTGCGATTCACATTCATCTTTTTCGGCCAATCGCAGGCTTTGTTTCGCCCCTTTAGCCTTTGCGAGCCTGTAAATGATAAAAAGGATCCGCCCCCTTTACCTCCGAATAACTTTAGCCAATAGTGATCGATTCAAATGATGATTGACACATTGGTTAGCCAATGAAACGCCAGTAAATAAATCCCAGCATACACCGCGAACGACTTCGCCTTCGGGGGAAAATCGAGTCGGCGGCGGCTTGCCTTAGTTGCGAGACTTTGCGACTTAACATTGATCCATATATAAGGCGCAGTGTATTATAAGGCGCATGGTCTGCTTTTGAAAAAAATAAAGGCTTTTAGGTGCGCCTTATAGTGCAGAAAATACGGTATATGTGACTGTGCCCCACAAGACAAAAACTTCTCTGAACGTCACTGAGTGGACCAATAATTTATCACGTAAGAAAACTGCTGTCTCTTGGGAATTCGAAGCCAGAACCAAGGAAAGCCTGTGGAAAAACGCTGAAACCAAATTCAGACACTTAAAAAAATAACAGCGCAGCCGCAGTTTCTTCTTACATTTCAGTGGAAAGTAAAGATTATTATCAGCGCCTGTGCGGGTTGGAGGGGTTCTGGGGGGGATGTTGCCACATCGTGGGTGGCGTCCTGCATCGGAGGGACAGCTGCCGTCCGGGGTTCGATTACAGCAATCGATTTTTTTTAAAAGATAATATAATTCAATGAACTAAAAGGAGCGGGATACAATGTTTTGAACAACCTTTGAACAAGTCATTTTCTTGTACTATCACCAATGTTCCCTGTCATTTTCCTTACGGGTCTGAGCGTTCACACAAAGTCGGTGAGCAACGCTTGAAACAACAGTGAGCGACCGTAATCCCAAGTGTGGCAAGATAATTCATTATCAAACATGTCCAAAACTTGACATTTTGCTGAGTTTCCGGCAATGCAAAATTATTTTTCTCTTTTGAATGAATTGACTCATGTACGGCCTGCAAACGTCATTTGTTCTTACAATTCTTTCACAAGATATCCATTTTTTTTAATTTCCTGATATATTTTGTTGCATAATATTAACATTTTTGGGGGCTTATTAAGTCGGTTGTAAGATACAGAACTGTACTTAATCACATTTTTTAGTGGAAGTACAATGTTAGCAACAAGATTCACTCTATATAATTGGAAATTATTTGAATGCAACACAAACTTTTTCTTCTTTTTCCCGTGTTTTTTTCTACTTTTTAAAAAATTCTTTAAAAAAAGTCTCATTGTGTTTATTTTTTCCAAACTGTTACTTTTTTGTTTTTGTTCTCTATTTACTTTTTTCCTACGTTTCTTTCTTTTCTTTTTTTCTGTTTTTTTTTCTAAATTTTCCTTCTTTTTATCTCTTCCCTTTGTTTCTTTTTTTCTCAGCTTTTCACTCCTTTTTCATTTTGGTATTTTTTTCTTTTTACTTTAACTTGATTACTTTCAATGACTTTTGGATTACTCCAATACCAAATATGCTAATAAAAGACAAAAGAAACTAAATATGACTCACAACACGTGGTAAGCTTTCTCTCCTGGCTTTGATCTCTTTGATCTCTAACATAAAATGCGACAGAAACAAAATGAAAATAAATCCAAACAGCTTGCCAACATCATTTTTGCCGTTCCATGTATTCCGTTACTCCCCAAGCCTGCACAAAATTAATTTGATTCATATTTAGTTTCTTTTGTCTTTTATTAGCATATTTGGTATTGGAGTAATCCAAAAGTCATTGAAAGTAATCCAGATAAAGTAACCCTACCCAACCCTGTTTATAGACATAAAATAGTTATTAAGGGTTGAAGTAGTTCGGAGGTAACAATACCGAAGGCCTTAGTGTAAAATCCACTAGTTTCATGGCATTCAAGTAGCATGGACGCTTTACGGACTTGCCCACTTCATTTAACACAGCAGAAATTAACACAAAAAACTTAATCAATAGGCAAGCCAGTGGGCTGTACCAGGGCAACCAAGCCGGCCATATTGGAGGTGGCAAGAACCTCAAAAAAGCTAATACTTGGCAACAGAAAATAATGTAAGCATATTTTGCTTTTCATCCACTGCAACCGCATGTTATGGCTCTGTATGACTGTTTTTTATTTGTTTTTGTTTTTTGCAAAAGTGTTGATATTGCGCGGGAAAACTTAATGGAATATCTCTGTATTATTTGTAATTGCAACATCCTTTGCTGACTGGTAATCCTGAAAGAGGATACCACATGTGCGGTCCCTTCTGAAGGTTTCTTCATTTTCCTCATGTTGAGGTTTTTGAGTTTTTCCTTGCCCTCATGTTGGTTCCAGATCCGGGGATGATGTAATAATAGTCTGAAATAATGCAATAACCTGTGCAGCCTTTTGCGACTCTTTGTGATTAAGGGCTATACAAATAAAAATAAAAATGACTTGACTTGACTTAATGCATTAATTAGATCAAAGCGGCACTGCCATGAGCGGCTGCCTTTTCAGCAGCTCCCCTGTTATCTCTCACTTTTTGTGATTTTTTGTTTTATTGTCTGCTTCTATCTTCGGTGTTTTTCTTCCCATTTTGACAACTACACTATGGATTACTTCTATCCTATGGACATGGGTTTTAGCGCACAAAAATGCATTGATTCAAGGAATCAACTCCTTGCCCTGAAGAATTCTCGTGCCGGCGTGATAAAGGGGCCTATCGTGGGGGAAGAACCGGAGCTAGCTAAGCGGCTAGCTGCGTTATAAGTCTTCGGTACCATCCGCAATCATGGTAAATGCGAACTCACTACCAAATGAGATCAACGAGTGCTGGTGGAAAACATCGAAGCGCACAGGGAGCGCAGTTGCTGTGTCTTGCGGAAACGTGGCTCACGTTTAGCATTCCGGACGCTAACGTGTAGCCACCCGGAGCTACCCGGAGCAATCCGGCTTCAGCGTCGCTATACAGAGACACCAAAGCCTATGGGAATCGGAGAGGAGACGGACTCGCTAACACGAGGTGGTGTATCCCTGGACACAAAGAAAAAGATTTCCATCTGCTGCAGGGATGTCGAACTTTTGGACTGGCGTGTGACGTCATCCACTCCGCTACAAGCACCCCTGGGGCATCATGTTAATCCGTTAATAAACAACAGGGTAGACTGCTGGAAGTGTGAATTTCCCTACGGGGATGAATAAAGTATCTATCTATCTATCTAATTTAATGCAAAAAGTTGTCGATATGATCGATTACAAGAGGCCCAATTACTAAATGTAGGTATCATGCACTCTAATTTTAATGAACGCCTTTTTCTGTGAAACATCAAGGACTGACCATCTGTCAAAGTCAGTGTTGTTGGAATGCCCGAATCTTTTTGACAGCCATGAATTATCGGTGCGAACGTGAGGAGGAAAATGTGGTAAAAATAGCAGACTGATGGATTGTCTATTGTGGTTTGGTTGACACAAATAAAATAAAGCACTGAGGATGAGGGAGGATGCAGACAAATGGCAAGAACAGTAAACCCTGGATTATCCTGGTAATGTTCCCAAAAAACCCAAGTTAGGCAAAATCCGTAAGTAGCATCCTTTATTTTTACTTTATTTTTTATTATTATACAACAGAATACTCTATTATACATTAAAACCAAAGAACAAACCCCTTTTTACAGGCTTAAGCAAATGTTTAACAGTGTTCATTTGACCTGTTTCTGTCTCAAGGTAATTAGCTTGTTTTTATATTACTAGATATAAAAACAATGTTTCTCATATACACACACATGAAGTAACGTTTCAATAATCAGTCTAATTGCATCTCTTGTATGTTTATCAATCTTATATTCTTTTATTGTGAAATGCTCATGTGAACTTTCTCCCTGAAGTATAATAAATTACGCCCACGTCGTGGGCGGGGTCTCTTTCCCTTGTAACAACATCACATGAAGGACGTAAGGAAATCTGCTATTGGTATGATTCGATTTTAACGATATATATGTATTTTATTTGGGTAAATATGGCCACGAAATAGTCTTAATAATGATTGACTTTAACAGCAAGTGAGCCGTTTGGGAGCCGGCGCTTTAATGAGTTGAGCCGAAAAAGCCGGTTCTCTAAAAAGAAACGGACTTTCACTACACAACTCGAACTGGAGATGGGCGTGCAGACGAAAACTCGAACCGCGAGACCAAAACAACAATGGCGGATCTGCCTCACGAAAAGTTTGGAGTGCGGTAAATCTTTGTTAAAATTGATGATGACAATTTCGAGTCCAAAAAGTTGCGTCCCGGGGACGTACGTTGATTTGACACGATGCGTCCCCAGCAAAACAAGACAATGTCATTGGGTGAGCGTTAGGAGTAGGCGGAGCTATGCAACACAGCACGCTCCTCTCTCTCAAATGCACCAACTGCTGAAAGGGAATACATCCCTTACGTTTTATTTGCGTTTTTTTTGTGACATAGTTACAAAGGAACTCTGCTTGCACCTTGTTTTCAAACCATTATTTACGGGGAAAAAAATGAAGGTCAAAATATGCCTCAATAGTCTGTGGGAGGGAGAAACGTTGTGTATTTGATGATTATGGGACACAGGGTCTTGCATTATTATTGTTTCATAAATTTTATGAAATCATAGAACAACACTGGCTTGCCTATCTAGGACGCAGGGACGTGGGCAAACGAGAACACTGGTTTAATAAATAAAAGTACTATATAGACATTTTTGAAATGTATTTTTCTTTACACATACCAAAGGTATTGTCAAATGATAGTAGGCAGGGAGACTATTTAGTGTTTATCCCAGGGGTGTCAAATTATTTTTCACTATGGGGAACATCTGTCTTCAAAGAGCTTGATGTCACTTACGAATGTCACAAAATGTAATTGAATGGCGTGTAAAATAAATGTAACGACCATACTCCAACATGTAAAATAACTCGGAATTTATGATTTATTTAAGTCACAAACATTACAGTTGCATTGGAAAAACGTTCCTACACATATATAATATCTTATAAACTCATCTCATCTCATCTCATCTCATCAGCCGTACCGCTTATCCTCATTAGGGTCGCGGGGGGGGCTGGAGCCCATCCCAGCAATCTCCGGGCAGTGGGCAGGGGACACCCTGAACTGGTCGCCAGCCAATCGCAGGGCACACAGGGACAGACAACTCATTCGCTCACTCACACCTATGGACAATTTGGACCGGCTGAAATGCATGTTTTTGGAACGTGGGAGGAAACCGGAGTGCCCGGAGGAAACCCACGCAAGCACGGGGAGAACATACAAACTCCGCACAGGAAGTCTGGAGCTGGATTTGAACCCACAACAGGTTCCCATGACATGAACTGTGCCGCACAAGCGCTAACCACTGCGCCGCCGTGCTGCCCATGTTATACACTAAATATATCAAAATAACAAAGTGTTCTTGGACATTTTATTTATGTCTCAATTGGATATCGATATGGAAACACTGCCGTTTAGTGGCACTTAGCACCAGGGTTGGGTAGGGTTACTTTAACTGGATTACTTTCAGTTACTTTTGGATTACTCCGATACCAAATATGCTAATAAAAGACAAAAGAAACTAAATATGAATTAAAATTTCGTGCAGGCTTGGGGAGTAACGGAATACATTTTTTTTCTGTCGCATTTGATGTTCGTTTTGCCGGAGATCAAAGAGATCAAAGCCAGGAGAGAAAGCTTACCACGTGTTGTGAGTCATCAATTGATTCATATTTAGTTTCTTTTGTCTTTTATTAGCATATTTGGTATTGGAGTCATCCAAAAGTCATTGAAAGTAATCCAGTTAAAGTAACCCTACCCAACCCTGCCTTAGCAGTCACTTGTGGGTATCATAGTCGACAGCCATTGTGGTAAATGTAGCTTTTTGTTAAAGCACTCCTTCGACTGATTTATTTTTAAACACATGGACATTTTAAGCTCTCTCAAGCCACATAAAATTATGAAGGAGCCACATTTGAATGAAGAACACAATGCCCAAGGCAAATCCATGAAGCAGCAAAACCGTGAAAAGTAAATCATGTAATAGCGAGGGATTACTGTAGAGAAAAAATAAAGTATGAATTTTTTTTCACAAATATTAAAGGTCTTTTAGTTCTCGTGTTCACTTTGTTACAGTTTTAAGTGCAATATCCCGGTTCTGTTTATTTTTCCTTTTAGATGTGAATACTCTATATCACAGGTGTCAAACTGCCGGCCCGCGGGCCAGATTAGGCCCACTAAGGGATTGAATCCGGCCCGCGAGACAAAGCTGAGGGAAGCGCGAGAGAAAAACGAGCTGCAGGTTGAAATATGTCCACTTGATTTTGCCAAAGCCAGGCGCCTCTCACAAACGCTGTACTTGTATTTCTTTCTCTCTCTCGTCCTAACTTTTTCTCTCACCTTCTATCTTTTGCGCTTTCACTCGCTCTTTCACTCTTTTTCTTTCTTTGTTCCTCTTCTTCGCTTTTTCTCTCTCTTTTTTTCCTTTTCTCTCTCTCTTTTGCATCCCCCTCTTTCTCCCCTTCTCTTTCTCTCTTTCTTTTTGGATTTATTTTTCTCTCTCTTTCTTTCCCCCTCTTTCACAATTTATTTTTTCTCTTTTGTTTCTCATATCGCTCTCTCTTTTTTACCTCTCTCTCTTTCTTTCTCCCTTTCTCTTTTTTATCTGTCCCACCCTCTCTCTTTTTCCTCTGCCTCTCTTTCTCTTATTTCGTTCTCTCTTTTTTCTTTCTCCTCAATCTACTAATCTTTCTCTGTTTTCTTTCTTTCCTTCTTTATCCCATCTTTCCTTTTCTTTCTTTCTTTCTTTCTTTCTTTCTCCCTTTCTCTTTCTTTCTCAATTTCCTTCTCTCTTTCTTTCTTTCTTTGTTTCTTTCTGTCCATCTCTCCATTTCATTCTTCCTTCCTCATTAGTCCGGCCCCTGAGAGCATGTTTGTTCTATCTTGTGGCCCCCGAGTTAAAATGAGTTTGACACCCCTGCTCTATATTAAAGGTGAATATTTTATAAAAAAATATATATATATTTTTAGTCCTTATATTGTATATTTTGCAAACTGGAGTGCAACCGTAATGACGTTGTAGCTAAATAATGATATTAAAGGTGGTTCTGATTCTGATTAGATATTTATATCATACCTCGTTTTAGTTATTTAAAGTTTACACCACAGGTGTCAAACAGGCGGCCCGCGGGCCAGAACAGGCCCGCTAAGGGATTGAATCCGGCCCGCGAGACAACACTCAGAGAAGCGCAAGAGAAAATTGAGCTGCAGGTTGAAATATGTCAACTTGATGTTGCCAAAGCCAGGTGCCTCTCACAAAGACACTGTACTTGTATTTATTTCTCTTTCTCTTTCTTAACCTCACTGTCATTTCTATATATTTTTTAAAAGTTCTTATTCTCTCGTTTTCTCACTTCCTCTCTCTTTGACTCTCTCTCTCTCTCTCTCTCTCTCTCTCTCTCTCTCTCTTTCATTCCTCTTGCTTGTTTTCTTTTTTGTCTCTCACTTTTTGTCACTCTCTATCTCATGTTCTTTCTGTCTTTTTTATCTCTTCTTCCTCTTTGTTTCTCCTCCTTTCTCATTGTTTGTCCCTTTAGTGCTCTCTCTCTCTCTCTCTCTCTCCCTCCCTCTCTCTTTTCCACCCCTTTTCTCCTACTCTGTCTCTTTCACTCTCCGTGTCTCTCTTTTTCTCTTCCTTTGTTGCTTTTTGTCTCTTTCTCTCTCTGTGTCTTTTAACCGTTTTTGCTCTAACTTCCTTTTTTCCTTTTCTCCCTTTTCTCCTTCTCTCTTCCTACCCTTTGTGCTTTCTTTTTTCTTTTCTCTCCTTTTGTCTTTCTATTTCTCTTTGGATTTCTTTCTTCCTCTCTCTTTTCCCCCTCTCTCATGACTTTTTATCTTTTGTTTCTCACGCTCTCTCCCTCTCTCTCTTTTTCTTTCTTTTTCCCGCCCTCTCTCCTTTTCCCTCCCTCTTTCTCTTATTTCTTTATCTCTCTTTTTCTTTCTCTTTAATCTACTAGTCCGGCCCCCGACGGAGTGATTGTTCTATCGTGTGGCCCCCGAGTTAAAATGAGTTTGACAACCCTGGTTTACACGGACAATTTGACAATCACATATAAAACTGACGTCTTTCATTGAAAAATATATAAGTGCATTGATATTTGACCTGGTTAGCGACAATCACATTGATTGACAAAATGTCAATACAGTGGAACCTCGCTAGTTCGCGGTTCCACTTTTGCGGGTTCAGAGCTTCGCGGGTCTAAAAAATATACCTTACCTTCTCAATAAAATTATTCATTGACTTGAGCAAGCGCGAGCTTATGTCAACTGAGGACACGTGTGGACACTCTTATTGTGAAGGGGAGGGAGAGGCCCTGACCCAATGCTTAGTCATTGCCGCTTCGCTCACCCCCCCTCAACTCCTTCCACTTCAGCCCCTTCTTCCGTGGCGCTGTTTATCATGGAGGAACTTCGGTTTAATGGCGGGGGGATATACTGAATGCCTGAATACATTTTTTTAAGCATTTTTGAAGGGGCGCCGCTACTTCGCGGATTTTCAGTTTTTCGCGGGTGGTCTCGGTCCCCATTAACCGTGATAACCGAGGGATTACTTTACTATGGGAAATTGTTGTGTGTGTATAATGAAACAAATATCTAACTCCGTACAACCACAGGCTTGAGTCCTTGCCATTACAGAAAACAAGTGTTCAGAGACACTACCCATGCATTTGGGGGAAAGGCGAAAAAATAAACCAAGAAAAGGACCAGCAGGACCTGTTAAAGTATTCCCAAATATTATCTTAACAGTCACAGCTGTGGATCATGTACTTCTTTTACAGAATAAAACCTGCTTATTTTAATACATAACATGAATCAAAGTGCACCATGGCTGACATCCGATCTCTTTACGACGCGTTTCACACACTTTTCGTCTGAGTTTTCCGACCGACTGGGAAATGTTCTCTAACATCAGGCTTGTGCTGTTAGGCGTCCTCCAGATAATTCAGAGAAGAGATCTTTGATTAAACGACTGTATATTATACGAAATGGTGATTGAGGGATAAGATAATTGAATGATTCCAAAATATTTGCTCAATATCAGTGTTCCTTCTAAGCTGCACGCACATTCTCAGCGCACAAGAAAATTTAGCCAGCGCACAAAAATGAGGGCTCAAAATTGCTAATTAAGAAGCGAATTAAGTCAAAGTTACAGTGCATGAAGGTAAAAATACACGGGTTCCCCTGACGTGTCCTAAATGCGGTATTTGGAAGTCGAGTTTAAGTAGGACGAAGTTGAGTAAAGTCAGTAGAGTTTTTCGAGAACCGGCTTCTTCGGCTCGGCTCACTAAAAGGAACCGGCTCTTTCGGGTCCTAAACGGCTCTTCAGGTTGTTTTTGCTTCTTTAATCCCAACATGACCAAATATTATGTAGAATTATGTACAAAATGAATGGGGGAATAGAACAAAAAAGAAAAAAAATACCAAAATGAAAAAGTAGTGAAAAGCTGAGAAAAAAGAAACAAGAGGAAGAGAAAAAAAGAAAGAAAAATTTAGAAAAAAGCCAGAAAAAAAGAAAAGAAAGAAATGTCGGAAAAAAGTAGAGAACAAAAAAAAGACAAAAATAAACACCATGAGATTTTTTTTAAAGGAATTTTAAAAAAAGTAGAAAAAACACGGAAAAAAATAAGAAAAAGTTTGTGTTGCATTCAAATAATTTCCAATGATATCAAGTGAATCTTGTTGCCAACATTGTACTTCCACTCAAAAATGTGATTAAGTACAGTTCTGTATCTTGCAACCGACTCCATAAGCCCCCAAAAATGTTAAAATTATGCGACAAAATATATCAGAAAATAAAAAGAAATGTAAATCTTGTGAAAGAATTGTAAAAACAAATGGCGTTTTAAGGGCCCTGCAACCTTAGCAATCGTACATGAGTCAATTCATTCAAAAGACAAAAATAATTTTGCATTGCCGGAAACTCAGCAAAATGTAACTTGATGTCAAGTTTTGGACATGTTTGATAATGACTTAGTTGCCACACTTGGGATTGCTGTTGCTCACCGTTGTTTCAAGCGTCGCTCACCGACTTTGTGTGAACGCTCAGACCCCTGGAAAATTACAGGGACTATTGAGTCAATAGTGTCACTTGAGAGCTTAATCCACAATATTAAGGGTTCAAGGGAAATCATGGACGTCACATGGGGCTTTGCAAACTTCGGTTGAAACTCGGGGCAAGAAAAATGTTTTTATATGTCACACTACGCATGAGCGTAAAGCAGACTATTGCCTGAAGCTGACTGTCAAGAACTACTAGCATACTCATAACTCAAACTTTGGAAAAAAAAACAGACAAAGGGATTATTTATGTTCGTAACACCAACATACCAACTGAAAAAAAGATAAAAATGAAATCAGATAAACCCTCGATCAGGTTTTTAAGGTTGATTTTGTTGTTCTGTTGGCAAAAATACTTCTATTTCTTGGTATTTCACTACCGATATATATTTGTATTCAATTCTCGCAGATCCACAGTTGCGTAGGAAAAGTAAACATAGTAAAATAGGGAAAAAAATGTCATCATTATCTCATCTCATTAGCAATCATCGGGCAGTGGGTAGGGGACACCCTCAACTGGTTGCTAGCCAATCGCAGGGTACACAGGGACAGACAACTCGCTCGCTCATTCACACCTAGGGACAATTTTGGAACCGGCCAATCCACCTGAAATGCATGTCTTTGGAGTGTGGGAGGAAACCGGAGTGCCCGGAGGAAACCCACGCAAGCACGGGGAGAACATACAAACTCCGCACAGTAAGTCCGGTAGCTGGATTTGAACCCACACAGGAGGTTCCCAGGACTGTGCCGCACATGCGCTAACCACTGCGCCGCCGTGCTGCCAGAAAAAAATACTAAACAAAAATATTGTCATGTCCTGCACGGTTGTCATGGCGCCCATCTGGCCCCGCCCCTTGACCCCGGCTGAGACGCATTGGACTGATTGTTTTTGGAGTACTTAAACGCTCCTTTTGGGACTATACATATCTTGCCAGTTGCGTTAAAAATCTTTGGTCATATCTTGTTTATCGTTTTATTTATACTTACGGGTAACTTGTTCTTACATATTGCTTGTACTGTGAGACGACAGTATAAGACAATTGCAAAAAGGAAAAACACACAAAAAATCACTTGTAAGGCAGTTTTTCTGCTCATCTGTCGAATTGTTTTACTAGTCAGTCTGAAGAATGCACTAATGTTGGAGTGTCTTTGCACGGGCATTGGAGTATCACATTTGATACTGACACATACGTGGACTGAGCAATTAGGGAAAAAATACTGGACCGTGTGGACAGTAAGATCAAACATCTAGTTGGATCCGGCCATCTGTGTCTGTCCCTCACCCCCTCATACACCCCCCACCGGAGGAAAACAAAGCCTATGCAACAAGGACAGTACAAACATTTTCTTTGTTCCTTTTCTCTTTGATTTCTTTATCCTCACTGTAAAATGTGGACCTGGAGTGCCACGTCCAATTCTGTTGTCACAATATATTCAACCCATGTTGTAACAATGAGAATAAAGTTATATTCTATTCTATTCTATTCATCTTGTTGTGACAAATCGGCTAACAAACACACATGCACACAATTTTTTTTATATTGAAGTGTGTTCGTGTGTTTAGGGGGTGTACGGTAAATAGCGAAGGTGTTAGTATGCCCGGTGTTTGATTTAGCGCCGCGGTTTGTCTCCCAATAACATCAGGCCCCATGTTTATGGACTCCGCAGCGAGAGCCCCTTTCGGACCCCCACCTCCGAACACTTCTACCCAACCGCCTCACCTCGCCTCACCCAACCCCTCCATAACCCCGTCACGGTTTTTATTACTTGCTCCAATAAATTGTGAATAAGCCTCGAAAAAGTCTGACGCTCTGAGAATTCCCCGTCCTGTAAGGCGTCCCGTCACTTCGGCGCCCTCCTCTTGGTGAAAACACAAATTCATTCTGAACGCCTTGTGTAAGTCCAGGGTTGGGTAGGATTTTTTTAATTTATTTTGTCTTTTATTATCAAATTTGGTATTGGTGTACCGTATTTTCTGCACTATAAGGCGCACCGTTTATAAGGCGCACCCTCAATGAATGATATATTTTAAAACTTTTTCCATACATAAGGCGCACCACATTATAAGGCGCTACAGTAGAGGCTGTAGCATTAGACGGTGCCGCGCTAAAGGGAATGTCAACAAAACAGTCGGATAGGTCAGTCAAACTTTATTAATAGATAACAAACAAGCTTTCCACAACTCCATTCACTCCCAAAATGAATAAACAGCCGTTTTATTATTTTCTCTGAGGTAAAGCATTTTCGTGACACATCTTTAACATCTTTGAACAACAGCAAGGCATAACATTTGACTTTTCCTCCATTTAGTCGACACGCAAAAAAACGTCGGATACTGTTATGGTAAATTAAACAATCTTCTTCTACGCGAAAAATGGAGTCGGTGGCTGCTTCTCTTAGTTGCGAGACCTTGTAATTCAATATTGATCCATATATAAGGCGCACCGGATTATAAGGCGCATAGTCAGCTTTAAAAAAAATAATCAGATTTTATGTGCGCCTTAGAGTGCGGAAAATACGGTAATCCAAAAGTCATTGAAAGTAATCCAGTTAAAGTAACCCTACCCAACCCTGTAAATAAGATATGACCAAACATTTTTAACTGGCAAGATATGTATAATTTAAAATATTTCTTACCCTTGTTTAGGGGGGTGACGGCCCTGGGGAAAAATAATACAATAATGGACAAGGCAGGAGACAAAACCATACTAATGTATCAACTGTAAAATTTAAAACAGTAGGATGTCATGATAAATACGTAGTACTTAGGGACTGCCCACAGTTATGATAGTAGTGAAAAGAATAAAACTGACAATGAAAAGTAATCACATTTGCCAGCAACAGGAATTTTAAAATAAGTCGATAAATAAGATATGCCTAATTTCGTTGTCACAATATGTTAACCCATTTTGTAACAATGACAATAAAGGTATATTCTATTCTATTCAATTCTATGTATATTTTTTAATTTTTGTACCCTTGTTTAGGGGGGTGATGGCCCTGGGGAAAAATAATACAATAATGGACAAGGCAGGAGACAAAACCATACTAATGTATCAACTGTAAAATTTAAAACAGTAGAATGTCATGATAAATACGTAGTACTTAGGGACTGCCACAGTTATGATAGTAGTGAAAAGAATAAAAATGACAATGAAAAGTAATAACATTTGCCAGCAACAAGAATTTTAAAATAAATCGATAAATAAGATATGCCTAATTTCGTTGTCACAATATGTTAACCTATTTTGTAACAATGACAATAAAGGTATATTCTATTCTATTCAATTCCATGTATATTTTTTAATTTTTGTACCCTTGTTTAGGGGGGTGATGGCCCTGGGGAAAAATAATACAATAATGGACAAGGCAGGAGACATAACCATACTAATGTATCAACTGTAAAATTTAAAACAGTAGGATGTCATGATAAATACGTAGTACTTTGGTACTGCCCTCAGTTATGATAATAGTAAAAAGAATAAAAATGACAATGAAAAGTAATAACATTTGCCAGCAACAAGAATTTTAAAATAAGTCGATAAATAAGATATGCCCAATATCGTTGTCACAATATGTTAACCCATTTTGTAACAATGACAATAAAGGTATATTCTATTCTATTTTATTCTATGTATATTTTTTAATTTTTGTACCCTTGTTTAGGAGGGTGATGGCCCTGGGGAAAAATAATACAATAATGGACAAGGCAGGAGACAAAACCATACTAATGTATCAACTGTAAAATTTAAAACAGTAGAATGTCATGATAAATACGTAGTACTTAGGTACTGCCCTCAGTTATGATAGTAGTGAAAAGAATAAAAATGACAATGAAAAGTAATCACATTTGCCAGCAACAAGAATTTTAAAATAAGTCGATAAATAAGATATGCCTAATTTCGTTGTCACAATATGTTAACCCATTTTGTAACAATGACAATAAAGGTATATTCTATTCTATTTTATTCTATGTATATTTTTTAATTTTTGTACCCTTGTTTAGGAGGGTGATGGCCCTGGGGAAAAATAATACAATAATGGACAAGGCAGGAGACAAAACCATACTAATGTATCAACTGTAAAATTTAAAACAGTAGGATGTCATGATAAATACGTAGTACTTAGGGACTGCCCACAGTTATGATAGTAGTGAAAAGAATAAAACTGACAATGAAAAGTAATCACATTTGCCAGCAACAGGAATTTTAAAATAAGTCGATAAATAAGATATGCCTAATTTCGTTGTCACAATATGTTAACCCATTTTGTAACAATGACAATAAAGGTATATTCTATTCTATTCAATTCTATGTATATTTTTTAATTTTTGTACCCTTGTTTAGGGGGGTGATGGCCCTGGGGAAAAATAATACAATAATGGACAAGGCAGGAGACAAAACCATACTAATGTATCAACTGTAAAATTTAAAACAGTAGAATGTCATGATAAATACGTAGTACTTAGGGACTGCCACAGTTATGATAGTAGTGAAAAGAATAAAAATGACAATGAAAAGTAATAACATTTGCCAGCAACAAGAATTTTAAAATAAATCGATAAATAAGATATGCCTAATTTCGTTGTCACAATATGTTAACCTATTTTGTAACAATGACAATAAAGGTATATTCTATTCTATTCAATTCCATGTATATTTTTTAATTTTTGTACCCTTGTTTAGGGGGGTGATGGCCCTGGGGAAAAATAATACAATAATGGACAAGGCAGGAGACATAACCATACTAATGTATCAACTGTAAAATTTAAAACAGTAGGATGTCATGATAAATACGTAGTACTTTGGTACTGCCCTCAGTTATGATAATAGTAAAAAGAATAAAAATGACAATGAAAAGTAATAACATTTGCCAGCAACAAGAATTTTAAAATAAGTCGATAAATAAGATATGCCCAATATCGTTGTCACAATATGTTAACCCATTTTGTAACAATGACAATAAAGGTATATTCTATTCTATTTTATTCTATGTATATTTTTTAATTTTTGTACCCTTGTTTAGGAGGGTGATGGCCCTGGGGAAAAATAATACAATAATGGACAAGGCAGGAGACAAAACCATACTAATGTATCAACTGTAAAATTTAAAACAGTAGAATGTCATGATAAATACGTAGTACTTAGGTACTGCCCTCAGTTATGATAGTAGTGAAAAGAATAAAAATGACAATGAAAAGTAATCACATTTGCCAGCAACAAGAATTTTAAAATAAGTCGATAAATAAGATATGCCTAATTTCGTTGTCACAATATGTTAACCCATTTTGTAACAATGACAATAAAGGTATATTCTATTCTATTTTATTCTATGTATATTTTTTAATTTTTGTACCCTTGTTTAGGAGGGTGATGGCCCTGGGGAAAAATAATACAATAATGGACAAGGCAGGAGACAAAACCATACTAATGTATCAACTGTAAAATTTAAAACAGTAGAATGTCATGATAAATACGTAGTACTTAGGTACTGCCCTCAGTTATGATAGTAGTGAAAAGAATAAAAATGACAATGAAAAGTAATCACATTTGCCAGCAACAAGAATTTTAAAATAAGTCGATAAATAAGATATGCCCAATATCGTTGTCACAATATGTTAACCCATTTTGTAACAATGACAATAAAGGTATATTCTATTCTATTTTATTCTATGTATATTTTTTAATTTTTGTACCCTTGTTTAGGAGGGTGATGGCCCTGGGGAAAAATAATACAATAATGGACAAGGCAGAAGACAAAACCATAGTAAAGTATCAACTGTAAAATTTAAAACAGTAAAAAAAACATAAAATGGCAATATATTTGTCAGTTTTTTTACTAAATAGTTCAATCTACAGAACTTGTTTTTAATGTTTTTATTAAAAACACATTTTAAGGGTCCCTACATAAAGGCTGAGAGGTTTCTATGGGCAATTTTTTTGAGTCGGGCCGCATTGGGTTCAATATATTTTGAGAACAGCAGCGATGATATGCAATTATTAAATAGAGGCAAATGTACATTTTAAGTATATCATTATAACATTTTAACTATATTTTTATCGGGGAGAGGCACATGAAGAGACAGTGGGCACGAGAGTAGCACCCAACCAATACACTTCCATAGTAGGACATTTTTTTACCATTTTCTATCAGTGTTCCCTCTAAGCTGCGCGCGTGCGCAATTGCGCACTGCTCGCACATGCTCGGCGCACAAGAAAATCGAGCCAGCGCACAAAAATCAGGGCTCAAAATGAGTAATTAAGGAGCGACTTAAGTCAAAGTTACAGTGCATGAAGGTCAAAATACACGGGTTCCCCTGATGTTGTGTCCTAAATGCGATATTTTGAAGTCGAGTCGAAGTAGAACGAAGTTGAGTAAAGTCAGTAGAGTTTGTCAAGAACAGGCTTCTTAGGCTCGGCTCACTAAAAGG
This sequence comes from Urocampus carinirostris, assembly GCF_059441175.1. Lineage (NCBI taxonomy): Eukaryota > Metazoa > Chordata > Actinopteri > Syngnathiformes > Syngnathidae > Urocampus > Urocampus carinirostris. The sequence continues at coordinate 42,274,739 of NC_142354.1, forward strand.
AACCGGCTCTTTCGGGTCCTAAATGGCTCTTCAGGTTGTTTTTGCTTCTTTCATCCAAACATGACCAAATATTATGTAAAAATATGCACAAAATGACTTAAAGGAATGGGGTAATAGAACAAAAAAGAAAAAAATACCAAAATGAAAAAGTAGTGAAAAGCTGAGAAACAAAAGAAAGAGAAAAAAGAAGGAAACATTTCGAAAAAAAAGCCAGAAAAAAAGAAAAGAAAGAAATGTAGGAAAAAAAGTAAATAGAGAACAAAAAGAAATAAGTAACAGCTCGGAAAAAAATAAACACAATGAGATTTTTTTTAAAGGAATTTTTTAAAAAGTAGAAAAAAAACACGGAAAAAAGAAGAAAAAGTTTGTGTTGCATTCAAATAATTTCCAATTGTATCAAGTGAATCTTGTTGCCAACATTGTACTTCCACTAAAAAGTGTGACTCAGTACAGTTCTGTATCTTACAACCGACTAAACAGGCCCCCAAAAATGTTAATATTCTGCGACAAAATATGTCAGGAAATAAAAAGAAATGGATTCCTTGTGAAAGAATTGTAAGAACAAACGACGTTCGAGGCCGTACAGCAAAATGTAACTTGATGTCATGTTTTGGACATGTTTGATATTTAATTATCTTGCCACACTTGGGATTATGGTTGCTCACTGTTGTTTCAAGCGTTGCTCACCAAATTTGTGTGAATGCTCAGACTCGTGGAAAATTACAGGGAACATTGTTTTCTGTATATGATCATTTTATATGTAATATTTTTGCTTGGCAGGTCAAATTCAAATGCCTGATGGGTTGTACGTGGCCCCCGGCCATAGTTTGCCCAACCTTGATCTATTGGGACACTAAAAAATAAATGATATCATAAACCAAACGTTAGAATATAAAATATTGCTTTGTGTTTTGGGTGTAAGTATTTTAGTGGGTCGTATGGGATCATCTACAACTCGTCCTGCAGGCATTTTGTTAATTATATTGTTGATTATGAAAATGATAATGCTCATAAAATACAAGACAAGTTTTGATTTTTTTTTGTTATCTTACGATTCTATTGTCAACCTTCTACGGTGTGAGTTGAGGATTTATAAATGTCGTAGTTTACATCGGGATATTCAAATCTTCATCTTTAGACACTTATGTTGTCCTTGGGTCAAAATGTCCCACCACTGTGTTGTTAAAACCCAGAAAAAAATCCCCCCTATTTTTTTTTTTACTTTAAATTTTATGACTTCTGGAATTGGTCCCACGTTATAAAAAATGAAACATATTTAGTCACATTTTCATGTAATATGTCCGTTAAAATGAGGGCAACAGGAGGGTTCTAATGACATTATAATGTATAGTTTTTATTTTACTTGTCATTTGATCGACAAAGACTTGATTGTGAGTCTCTGTTATTTGGAGTAATAACTTTTTTTTTTTTTCAAAGTTGTGATTCACGCTGGTCAAGTCATTTTAGAGTTAGAACGCCTTCAAAACATTTTCATTAGGCAGGCTTTTTTATGTAAGAGTACTATTCATATTTACAAAAAATAACAATTAGAAGAATAACAATACGATTTTTCCAAATTACAATACTACTACTACTACGACCCCTACTACCCAAAGTAATAAATAGAAGAAATATAATACAAATAATTACAATTGTAATTATGAAGATCAAAATAATAAATAACAAAGTAGAATTGCATAAGCTATGATTACACGAATAAATCAGTCTGTATTCTAAGATTATTATTCCAAAAAAGAATAAAACGGTTAAGTTATTTTAGGGTTAGAATCACGAAAATTTCATTTCATATTAAAGGTACTACTATGACTACTACTACCTTAAATAATGATTAGAAGAACAATAAGAACCTAAAGAAATCATTTAAAGAACAGGAATACAAAAGATAATTCGAATTATGAAGATCAAAAGAATTAATAACAATTAATAATTACATTTAGAGTTAGAACGCCTTAAAAACATTTTCATTGGGCAGGCTTTTACATGTAAGAGTACTATTACTATTTACAAAAAATAACAATTAGAAGAAATAACAGTAACAAGAAGAATAACAATACGATTTATGCAAATTACAATACTACTACTACTATGACCCCTACTACCTAAAGTAAAAAATAGAAGAAGAAATATAACACAAATAATAACAATTGTAATTATGAAGATCAAAATAATAAATAACAAAGTAGAATTGCATAAACTATAATTACATGAATAAATCAGTCTGTATTCTAAGGTTATGATTCCAAAAAATAAGAAGTTATTTTAGAGTTAGAATCAGAAAAAATTAATTTCATACTACTTTACTTAAATAATGATTACAAGAACAATAAGAATCTAAAGAAATAATTTAAAGAAGAACAAGAAAACAAAAAATAATTCGAATTGTGAAGATCAAAATAATTAATAACAATTTATAATTACATAAACTGTAATTACATAAAAAAGCTAGCCTGTATTTTAAGGTTGGGATTCTAAAAAGGAGTACAACGATTTCATTATTTAAGAGCCTTAAAAACATATTCATTCAGCAGCATTTTTACATGTAAGGGTACGACTATGACTACTGCTATCTAAAATAATAATTGGAAGAACAATAAGTAAATCAATATTGATAATTATGTATATTTTAATAGTGCTACTACTACCTAAAATAATGATTAGAAGGACAAACACAATACAAATTAAATAGATGAGTGTAGTGCAGTGGACAGGACATTCCCAACACGCGGATGGTCTCGGGTTTGAGACCTGGGGGGAAAATATGTTGGCCTGGAGAAGGATGAGGGCCACCAGGCTGTACTTGCCCAAGACCCAAAGGTATCCAACCAACCAAATACAATTACAACTACCTAAAATAATACCTAGAAGACGAAAAACAACACCGCGTATTATTCCATGACCTACTGCTACCTAAATAATAATCAGGGTTAGGTAGGGTTACTTTAACTTGATTACTTTCAATTACTTTTGGATTACTCCGATACCAAATATGCTAATAAAAGACAAAAGAAACTAAATATGAATAAAATTATTGAATTTTGTGCAGGCTTGGGGAGTAACGGAATACACGGAACGGCAAAAACGATGTCGGCAAGCTGTTTGGATTGATTTTCATTTTGTTTCTGTCACATTTTATGTTAATTTTGCCGGAGATCAAATAGATCAAAGCCAGGAGAGAAAGTTTACCACGTGTCGTGAGCCATCATTTTATTCATATTTAGTTTCTTTTGTCTTTTATTAGCATATTTGGTATTGGAGTAATCCAAAAGTCATTGAAAGTAATCTATTTAAAGTAACCCGACCTAACCCTGTTTCTGTCCCATTTTATGTTAATTTTGCCGGAGATCAAAGAGATCAAAGCCAGGAGAGAAAGCATACCACGTGTTGTGAGCCATCATTTTATTCATATTTAGTTTCGTTTGTCTTTTTATTAGCGCACTTGGTATTGGAGTAATCCAAAAGTCATTGAAAGTAATCTAGTTAAAGTAACCCTACCTAACCCTGTTTCTGTCCCATTTTATGTTAATTTTGCCGGAGATCAAAGAGATCAAAGCCAGGATACAAAGCAAATTGAGATGTGACTCAACGTAAGAGTGGAAATAAAAGATCTTCTTCATCCTCAACGTTTTTAGTAAAAAAAATCGAAGAAAAAGTTGAACATTTGGTTGCTCACTTACCATCATTTTGAGCGAAGATGTGGAGAAGAAATCCGTGTATCCATGCGCAAAAGAAAGACAAAGATCAGCTATATAAAAAGCAAGAAAAAGGAACTATGGTGGACCCGCGGGGAGCCAGGCGGCAAAAGTGGCAACTTTTTGACAACTTTCCACGCACTTCTTGCTAAAGTTCCCCCGATCTGCAGCCTGCGTGCGCGCTGCGTGTTTGCTTTGGCCCACGCGGGGAACTCAAGTTAAGTAAATGCACGCGCGGATCAGAAAGCTCCTCCCTCATCATCCATCATCCTCTCCCTCCTCACCAAGCTTTCTTCTTCTCCAATCTTTGTTTAGGATCTTTGTTTGCTTGGGAGCTCTTCAGCTTGCTTGTTTACACAAGCAAGAAGCTCTTTTGTGTTACTTTGTGCTAAAAAAAGAGTGATTATTAGCCATCTTATTAGCTGGGGACCCAATAGAGATAGCATAGAATCTAAATTAGCAAAGAATATTGGAGTAGGGTTACTTTAACTGGATTACTTCCAATGACTTTTGGATTACTCCACTACCAAATATGCTAATAAAAGACAAAAGAAACTAAATATGAATCAAATGATGACTCACAACACGTGGTAAGCTTTCTCTCCTGGCTTTAATCTCCGGCAAAACTAACATAAAAAGCGACAGAAACAAAATGAAAATAAATCCAAACAGCTTTTTGCCGGTCCATGTATTCCGTTAATCCCCAGGCCTGCACAAAATGTAGTCATTTTATTAATATTTAGTTTCTTTTGTCTTTTATTAGCATATTTGGTATTGGAGTAATCCAAAAGTCATTAAAAGTAATCAAGTTAAAGTAACCCTACCCAACCCTGATAGATAGATAGATAGATAGATAGATAGATAGATAGATAGATAGATAGATAGATAGATGGATAGATAGCAGGGTTGGGTAGGGTTACTTTAACTTGATTACTTTCAATTACCTTTGGATTACTCCAATACCAAATATCCTAATAGAAGACCAAAGAAACTAAATATGAATAAAATTCAGACACGTGGTAAGCTTTCTCTCCTGGCTTTGATCTCCGGCAAAACTAACATAAAATGCGACAGAAACAAAATGAAAATAAATCCAGGGTTAAACAGCTTGCCAACATCATTTTTGCCGTTCCATGTATTCCGTTACTCCCCAAGCCTGCACAAAATGTAGTCATTAGATTCATATTTAGTTTCTTTTGTCTTTCATTAGCATATTTGGTATTGGAGTCATCCAAAAGTCATTGAAAGTAATCCAGTTAAAGTAACCCTACCCAACCCTGAGTACTGAGTAGATGCAGGCATATATTCAACCAAAAATGCACAGTTCGTTAATCGTGCCCTACTCAAGTTATTCCAAAACAGGGGGTGTCATCAACAATGTTCCCTGTAAATTTTCCTTACGGGTCTGAGCGTTCACACAAAGTCGGTGAGCAACGCTTGAAACAACAGTGAGCAACCGCAATCCCAAGTGTGGCAACTAAGTCCTTATCAAACATGTCCAAAACTTGACATCACGTTACAGTTTGCTGAGTTTCCGGCAATGCAAAAACATTTTTCACTTTTGAATGAATTGACTAATGTATTATTGCAAAGGTTGTATGGCCTACATACGTCGTTGGTTTTTACAACAATTCTTTCACAAGATTTCCATTTCCTTTTTTTCCTGGTATCTTTTGTCGCATAATATTAACATTTTGGGGGGCTTATTGAGTCGGTTGCACGATACACAACTGTATTTAATCACATTTTTGAATGGAAGTACAATGTTGGCAACAAGATTGACTTGGTATAATTGGAAATTAATTGAACGCAACACAAACTTTTTCTTCTTTTTTCCTGTTTTTTCTAATTTTTTTAATTCCTTTAAAAAAATCTCATTGTGTTTATTTTTTCCTAGCTGTTACTTTTTCTTTTTTGTTCTCTATTTACTTTTTTTCCTTTTTTTTTGTTTCTTTTCTTTTTTTTCCTTCTTTTTTTTTCTTTTCCTTTTGTTTTTGTTTTTCTCAGCTTTTCACTTTTTCATTTTGGTATTTTTTTCTTTTTTGTTCTATTCCCCCTTCCTTTAAGTCATTTTGTGCATTATTTTACACAATATTTGGTCATATAGGGATTAGGGTGGTCCTTATTTTTCGACTTTTAAAATTTCATGCTCTGACCCCTTGAATATGTTCCAATATATACAAAACGTAATTAGGCAAAGTTTCATCAAAATCAAAGGATATTTAGAGGTCGCTCAAGGCCTCTGAAATTTTGGTATGAAAAATAAGGATTTTTCGCACATTATATCAGACCTAGTGTACAAAGTTACTTGTAACTTTTCTTGTGTTACAATTATAAGCAATGGACTGAAATTGGATGTTCTAAAACGCCGTACACATAGGGTTAAGATTTCCGTTTTTTCTCGAAAATTGCCAAAATTTTACCATTTTGGGAAATTTCAAAGTCGTTGAGCTACCTCTAAATATTATCCAAATTGTTCAAAATTGCACACAGTGTGTTTTTATCGATATAAGAACATATGCGGGGGGTCAGAGCCCAATATTTCAAAAGAAAAAATTTCGACCCCCATTAAGGACCACCCTAATAGGGATGAAAGAAGCAAAAACAACCTGAAGAGCCGTTTAGGACCCGAAAAAGCCGGTTCCTTTTAGTGAGCCGAGCCGAAGAAACCGGTTCTCGAAAAACTCTACTGATTTTACTCAACTTCATTCTACTTAGACCTACCGCATTTAGAACACAACGTCAGGGGAACCCGTGTATTTTTACCTTCATGCACTGTAACTTTGACTTCATTGGCTTCTTAATTAGCAATTTGGAGCCCTGATTTTTGTGAGCTGGCTCGATTTTTTTGTGCGCGGAAAAGCTCTGGGTCTTGCGCGATTGCGCACACACGCAGCTTAGAGAGAACATTGCTCATCAACCTTTTTCAAGCAAGAGCATTTTATTTTATTTTTACTAATTAGGGCACAAGTATAATATGAATTTCAAAAACAACGTGTTACTTTATTTCTATGTTGTTACTATTTTATGACCAGCTTTATTAGAACTAATTCTAAATAGACAGTAAAAAAAAACACTAACACAAATATTTTACAAGGAAATCACAATAAATCAGTACTGGTGAGCTATCTTAAGAACAGGTCTGCTGGCAACTTAACTAGTCTTTAGAGGGCACCTTGTTGCCCGCGGGCACCATGTTGGAGACCCCTGTTCTACAGAGATTTGGGAAAATACAATCTATAAAGGCTTAATGGATTACAGCAAAAAACGATTAGGATTGTGCGTAACGTATACAGAACATACAAACAAATAGTAAAATTCAACATGATAAAGATAGAAGCTATAATTCAATTTGAATCCTTATTATCAGTATACAAAGCAAGCATCAACTCCCAACAAATATTCAAAATTTCATGAGATTCCATAACTCAAATTCCAATATTTTCCCACAACAGTGAAAAGCAATTGTGCCACCCGAAAAGGTTTTTATTTATAGAAAAATTTTAGATGATGACCTTAAAAATGTCCCTGATTAAAAAAAAATCATAAATTATAAAATGATTTCATATAAATATACTAAAGCAGATAAACATAATAAGGTTCGTTGGGTTTTCTATGTTACCGGAATCACTTGGGATACTATTTTTAGGTTTGAAATGTCATTCATTTGTTTTATTATTTTCCTCTGTGGGGTACGGTGCTGTTTTTCGATTTGGATTTTAAATATTTGTCTAATCTGCAAGGAAAAATGGAATAGGGCTCAGCTTATTCCCTTTGAATATAAATCATAAAAGTGCAACAGGACATGAAACAAATCCATTTAAAATTAGATTATCGCACGATAAACGTAAAACTAGAGGCACATTACATATATAAACAAACAAAGAATAAAGGGATTAATACAAATAATCATTTGCCTTGCGTTTCTTGAAAAACTGGTCCAATAACGTCTGCAAAATTTAGTGTTATCGAAGTTGAAATTGTAAATATATAAATCTATATATTTATTAAGTTTTAATCATTACAGTTTATTGGTAATACAAATCAGTTATCACTTCAAGATTTTTCAGTTCACAACAATATTGTACGTTATACAAAATAGTATTGCTGATATAACTATATTAATCTATATTTTTATTCAGTTTTAATCATCACAGTTAATTGGTAATACAAAGCAGTTATCACTTCAAATTTTTCAGTTCATATAATCTTCGTGGTTTGCTGTCACGCTACAGTTGGAATGCCTTCTCAAGGTCCAATCCATTATCATCCTTCTCATAGTGTAACCAGGAATATAATTTAGTCCATTTGGGCAGAAAAGTCCTTACTAGGGGTATTCTTTTGTTAATTTTCTTTCGTCGAACCGTTCGCTTCAAAACACGTGTTTTCCTTGCCTTCGCGGTCTTCTGAAGAATTTCTCCGTCGTTTTTTTCGTGCCGGAATTATTGCCGTTGTTACCACTTTCTGTGTTATGTTTCGACTTCTTACCGACACTGAAGAAATGACCAATTTTTTGTTGATTTTCACATAATACCAACTGTTTTTACGGAGGCATACTTCTCTTTCACTCGACAACCGCCAAAACAATGACGCCATCTCGAAGCAACAAGATCGGCGCGAGACCAAAACAACAATGGCGGATCTGCCTGACGAAAGGTTTGGAGTGCGGTAAATCTTTGTTAAAAAAAAAAGAAGTAATCGGGTAATAATGACAATTTTGCGTCAAAAATATTGCGTCCCGGGGACGCACGTTGATTTGACCCAATGCGTGCCCAGCAAAAATGATGCGTCTAGGACGCAGGGACGCGGGCAAACCAGAACACTGGGGATTTTCTTATCTCCCCTCTTCCTGATTTTCAAATGAAAGTGATACCTCTCTGAGGATGCCAGAGCCAGACGGTCCCCCAGCTCGAATCCCCCGTCCCTGCCATTCTACCCCCAGCCCCTGTGTGCTCTAATGTCCCCGCGGCCACAGGTGCCGAGAAGTTAGCCATCCTGTGCAAAAACAAAAAACAACCGAACTGCTTCTACATGAGTCAGCGCTCACAGATTCAACACACTGGTGCTCAAGTTACAGAACAAGAAGAAAAACGCTGCTTGCGGACGAAGGCGGCCGAGGGGCAGCGATTCCGTCGTCCGAACGATGAAAGGTTAGCTGGATGAGCTTCTCGAGTCTTTATTGTGCGTAAGTGCGTGTGACCTGTTTTGCTAACCTCCAGTCGTGTTTGACATTTCACCGCATGAAGACAGGTGATGGGCTCCAGGCTCCCTCCTTTAGACCAATGCAAAGATATCATGAAATGAAATGAAATAATCTGCATTTCTATAGCGCTTTTCAAGTCAATGACTTCCCAAAGCGCTTTACAATGTGCTCCACATTTCCCAATAGCGGCCTTGCAGCCATGTAAGGCGCTAACCTGCTTATTGGGGGTATTGGGGGTTCAGTGTCTTACCCAAGGACACTTCGACATGTAACAGGGACGAGCCGGGATTCGAACTGGGATCCCTTGATCCCAAGACGAGCGCTCTACCTCCTGAGCTACTGATCATTAAGCGTCAGTCCAATCAAGGGAAAAATTATCGATGATTTTTAGCGGCATTATTTTGAAATGAGAAGCTTGTATGAAATCGTGTTCACTGAGGAAATATTGCATATACTGTACCAGTGTTCTCGTTTGCCCGTGTCCCTTACGTCCTAGACGCATCATTTTTGCTGGGGACGCATAGTGTCAAGTCAACGTGCGTCCCCGGGACGCAATTTTTTTGACAAAAAAAATTGTCATTATTACCCGATTACTTTGTTTTAAAAAAAAAAAGATTTACCTTTCTGCACTCCAAACTTTTCATCAGGCAGATCCGCCATTGTTCTTTTGGTCTCGCGGTTCGATATTTCGTCCGCACGCCGATCTCGGCAAACGAGATCTCGTTGCTTCGAGATGACGTCATTGTATATGTCGTCGAGGGAAGGTGAAAATCAACACAAAATTGGTAATTTCTTCAGTGTCGGTAATAAGTCGAAACATTATGCAAAAAGTGGTAACAACGGCAATAATTCCGGCACGAAAAAACAGCGGAGAAATTCTTCGGAAAATCGCGAAGGCAAGGAAAACACACGTGTTGAAGCGAACGACTCAACTGTCAGGCGGACCGGACCAGAACGGAGGCAGGAAGGGAGAACTCATTTGCGTTGACGATCAAAACTTTTATTAAGCAAAATAAAAGTCGTCCAAAACTCAGGGACAAAACAGAACAAAAACAGGCTTTTACTCTAAACGTGAAAACACAGGTTTCCTCCGAATCAAACAAAACAGGACAGCGCAAAACAGAACGGAAAATGCAGACAGAAAATGCAATGAGCCAGCCCCCGCAAAACCCAAAACCCCCCTTAAGAAGCAAACGCGCAAATTAGGCGATCTGCTTCAGCTGGTGCCCAGGGGGCGGGGCCAGCTGGTCGCCACGGCGACCATGCTGGACACGACATCAACGAAAGAAAATAAACAAAAGAATACTCCTAGCAAGAAAAGGACTTTTCTGTCAAAATGGACTCAATTATATTCCTGGTTACGCTTTGAGGAGGATGATAATGAATTGAAACTTGAGAAGATATTACAAGTGTGGCAGGACAGCAAACCACGAAGAATATATGAACTGAAAAATTTGAAGTGATAACTGCTTCGTATTACCAATGAACTGGGATGATTAAAACTGCATGAATATATAAATATTTCAGCAATATTTTTTGTATAGTGTACAATATTGTGAACTGAAAAATCTGAAGTGATAACTGATTTGTATTACCAATAAACTGTGATGATTAAAACGGAATGAATATATAGATTTTTATTATATATTTGTCGCCGATTTACAATTTCAACCTGGATAAGACTAATTTTTGGGGAGCCATAGATCTCTGTTGGGACCCATAGATTTTTGAGCATGCGAGTCCCCGGGACCCATCACTTTTCACAGCTCAAATGAAGACTGCGTTATGACTCAAAAGGTCAAAGGTAAAAATATGACGTCATCATCTCTACTATCACAATGGCACCTATGAGGTGATGCGGGAGAGGAAATCCGCTCCGCCCGGGTCGACTCGCACTCGACATGTTTTCCAGAAGTCGTACGCAAAATGACGCCGAGTGCGGGGAAGTACCTTGAGCCAGACGCTAAACCATTCAGTGTGAGGTTGACGGCGGAATGCAAGCAAGCGAAATAAAAGCCGCCATTGTCTCGCTCTTCCTCTGATCGGTCATCTGTCGATCATCCCGGCAGCTGGAGGTTGGCTTGACTCACGCAACAGGGTTGGGTAGGGTTACTTTAACTGGATTACTTTCAATTACTTTTGGATTACTCCAATAGCAAATATGCTAATAAAAGACAAAAGAAACTAAATAGGAATAAAATGACTCAATTTTGTGCAGGCTTGGCGAGTAACGGAATACATGGAAGGGCAAAAATGATGTTTGGATTTATTTTCATTTTGTTTCTGTCACATTTTATGTTCGTTTTGCTGCAGATCAAAGAGATCAAAGCCAGGTTGAGAAAGCTTACCACGTGTTGTGAGTCATCATTTTATTCCTATTTAGTTTCTTTTGTCTTTCATTAGCATATTTGATATTGTAGTCATCCAAAAGTCATTGAAAGTAATCAAGTTAAAGTAACCCTACCCAACCCTGGTTTTGCCGGAGATCAAAGTGATCAAAGCCAGGAGAGAAAGCTTACCACGTGTTGTGAGTCATAATTTGATTCATATTTAGTTTATTTTGTCTTTTATTAGCATATTTGGTATTGGAGTCATCCAAAAGTAATTGAAAGTAATCAAGTTAAAGTAACCCTACCCAACCCTGGTTTTGACGGAGATCATAGTGATCAAAGCCAGGAGAGAAAGCTTACCACGTGTTGTGAGTCATCATGTTATTCATATTTAGTTTTTTTTGTCTTTTATTAGCATATTTGGTATTGGAGTAATCCAAAAGTAATTGAAAGTAATCTAGTTAAAGTAACCCTACCCAACCCTGGTTTTGCCGGAGATCAAAGTGATCAAAGCCAGGAGATAAAGCTTACCACGTGTTGTGAGTTATCATTTTATTCATATTTAGTTTATTTTGTCTTTCATTAGCATATTTGGTATTGGAGTAATCCAAAAGTCATTGAAAGTAATCAAGTTAAAGTAACCCTACCCAACCCTGGTTTTGCCGGAGATCAAAGAGATCAAAGCCAGGAGATAAAGCTTACCACGTGTTGTGAGTTATCATTTTATTTATATTTAGTTTCTTTTATCTTTTATTAGCGTATTTGGTATTGGAGTAATCCAAAAGTCATTGAAAGTAATCCAGTTAGAGTAACCCTACCCAACCCTGAACGTAACGTACGTTCTCCCAGATGTGTTTAAAGAGCAAAGATGAGCTTTCCGGGTGCGATTACAGTGTGTAAAGACGCGAAGGGTTTAATACTAAGCATGTCGGGTCGGGGTCACATTGTCGGCACCAAAGCGAGTGTCGCACGGCAGCGACTCGGCAAAGTGAAGACGAGAGCGCATAAACACCAGGGGAAGCGGATGTAATATTATATGTTACGCTGTTTAACACACAAAACCACAAATGTCGTCTGGAATAAACGCCGAATGGAAATAAGAGATGTAAAACAGCGCTGACTTGTCTCTTTACAACTGGAAAAGTTCAGGTACAAAATAGGGCCACAACAATTAGTCTACATCACAAGTGTCGAACAGGCGGCCCGCGGGCCGGATCGGGCCCGCTTAGGGATCGAATCCGGCCCGCAAGACAACACTCAGAAAAGTGCAAGAGAAAAATAAGCTGCAGGTTGAAAAATGTCAACTTAATGTTGCCAAAGCCAGGTGCCTCTCACAAAGACACTGTACTTGTATTTATTTATTTCTCTCTCTCTCTCTCTTTTCCACCCCTTTTCTCCCTGTCTCTCTCTTTCACTCTCTGTGTCTCTTTTTCTCTTCCTTTGTTCCTCTTTGTTTCTTTCTCTGTGTCTTTGTCAACTTCTTTTGCTATAACTTCCTTTTTTTCCTTTTCTCTTTCTCTCTTCCTACTCTTCGTGCTTTCTTTTCTCTCCTGTCATTCTATTTCTCTTTGGATTTCGTTCTTCCTCTCCCTTTCTTTCCCCCTCTCTGACGACTTCTCTTTTTATTTCTTTTGTTTCTCACGCTCTCTCTCTCTTTCTTTCTTTGTCCCGCCCTCTCTCCTTTTCCCTCCCTCTTTCTCTCTCTTTTTCTTTCTCTTTAATCTACTAGTCCGGCCCCCGACAGAATGATTGTTCTATCGTGTGGCCCCCGAGTTAAAATGAGTTGGACACCCCTGCACTAATGGATCCAATCTGGCACGCGAGACAACATTCAGAGAAGCGCAAGAGAAAAACTAACTGCAGGTTGAAGTATGTCAACTTGATGTTCCCCAAGCCAGGTGCCTCGAACAAAGACACTGTACTTGTATTTATTTCTCTCTCTCTCTCTCTCTCTCTCTCTCTCTCTCTCTCTCTCTCTCTCTCTCTCTCTCTCTCTCTCTTTCTCTCTCTTTCTCTCTCTGTATCTTTTAACCTCTTTTGCTGTAACTTCCCTTTTTCCTTTTCTCTCTTTTCTCTTTCTCTCTTCATACCCTTTGCGCTTTCTTTTCTCTTTTCTCTCTATCTGTCTTTTTATTTCTCTTTGGATTTCTTTCTTCCTCTCCCTTTCTTTTCCCCCTCTCTCACGAATTTTTATCTTTTGTTTCTCACGCTCTCTCCCTCTCTCTCTCTTTTTCTTTCTTTGTCCCGCCCTCCCTCATTTTCCCTTCCTCTTTCTCTTATTTCTTTATCTCTCTTTTTCTTTCTCTTTGATCTACTCGTCCGGCCCCCGACAGAATGTTTGTTCTATCGTGTGGCCCCCGAGTTAAAATGAGTTCGACACCCCTGGTCTACATTGTCAACAAAAATCTGTAATAAAAATACTCGACACGAAAGTTACTTATTTTACTAGATTTTTCTTGATTACTTTTCTAATTTATTTTTCTTAACTGGGGGTTGGAAGATTTACTAAAAAATTTAACGTTTGTTTCCTGGACAATTAAAATGTGGAGCTTCTGGAATTGAGCAGCACGGCGGCGCAGTGGTTAGCGCGTGTGCGGCACAGTTCCGAGGTCGTGGGAACCTCCTGCGTGGGTTCAAATCCAGCTCCAGACTTCCTGTGCGGAGTTTGTATGTTCTCCCGTGCTTGCGTGGGTTTCCTCCAGGCACTCCGGTTTCCTCCCACATTCCAAAAACATGCATTTCAGGTGAATTGGCCGGTCCAAATTGTCCCTAGGTGTGAATGAGCGAGTGAGTTGTCTGTCCCCGTGTGCCCTGCGAGTGGCTGGCAACCAGTCCAGGGTGTCCCCTGCCCACTGCCCGATGATTGCTGGGATGGGCTCCAGCACCCCCGCGACCCTACTGAGGATAAGCGGTGCAGCTGATGAGATGAGATGAGATGAGCTTCTGGAATTAAAGATGTTTAAAGTGATATAGTTTAAAAGTTAAATAAAACTTTTTACACGTTCATGTTAGCGTAATCTTTCGTACGGAAGATTACGATAACGCGAACGTACGATTAGCCTGGGTTAGCTTTATGTTAACGTTAAACATTCAAGGTAAACATTCAGGGTGTTCGAGCGGAGCCCAACTTTCAGGGTGTTGGAACGGAGCCCCCTTTCCAATGAACCGCTCACCAATAGTTGCGGAGACCTGGGTGCTAAATGACTTGTAAACGACCTGATTTTTTTATTTTCACACGTTCATGTTAGCGTAATCTTTCGTACAGAAGATTTTGATAACGCGAACGTATGATTAGCCTGGGTTAGCTTCATGTTTACGTTCTTGCTAAACATTCAGGGTGTTGGAACGGATTAAAACGATTTACATTGTTTTTAATGGGAAAAATGATTTCGGTGATGGAACAAATCGGTTTTCGAACAGGGTTCTGGAACAGATTATGGTCGAGAACCCAGGTTCCACTGTATGAGCAAAAGCAAGAAATAGTGGGCTCATATTTTACATGCGTATTGGTTCTGGAACATAAATAGATCAGGGTCCAGCAAGGTATCCCCCCACTGCCCTGCATTGCACTCGCATTCTGTGCCCCCCGTGTCTCAGGAATGTGGGAATGATTGCCTTAATTTTATAAAGCGCACGGCTTCCTTTGGTTCAATTTTCACCAAAGCCATAAAAAAAAAGGGGGGGGGCAGTTTTAAGGTCACCCAAAAGCCATCTGGTTTCGCCATCGCGGCAGCTTTAATGACCAGCTAATAAAACTTCAATTTGAGAGAAATTACAACAGATGTTCGGCGCTCGGAACACAGCCGGGTGAAACCTCAGTCTGCGGGAGCTGCCCCTCCGCTTTGATATACGGCCTAATATTACTAATGTTTCTCCACTTTATGGTGTATTAAAGCGACACAACACAGAGCTGATGGGCGGGGTTCCAAAGATGGCCGTCTAATATGTGATCATAAAAACGCTCTTGCGTGCATTCGAACAGCATCGGGGATTTTTCTCCTCGCGGTCATCGTTTCTCGTGCGTTTTAGCCGTCTATGAAATGAAATAAAAATGTCACTTGTTTGTTATTTTGTTCCTTGCATCTTCACTTTCGGGGCAGCACAGCGGCGCAGTGGTTAGCGCGTGTGCGGCATAGTTTTGAGGTCGTGGGAACCTCCTGAGTGGGTTCAAATCCAGCTCCTGGCCTTACTGTGCGGAGTTTGTATGTTCTCCCCGTGCTTGCGTGGGTTTCCTCCGGGTACTACGGTTTCCTCCCACATTCCAAAAACATGCATTTCAGGTGAATTGGCCGGTCCAAATTGTCCCTAGGTGTGACTGAGCG
The DNA here is from genome assembly GCF_059441175.1 of Urocampus carinirostris. NCBI lineage: Eukaryota > Metazoa > Chordata > Actinopteri > Syngnathiformes > Syngnathidae > Urocampus > Urocampus carinirostris. The sequence goes on from NC_142354.1 coordinate 42,290,304, forward strand.
AGTGAGTTGTCTGTCCCCGTGTGCCCTGCGTTTGGCTGGCAACCAGTCCAGGGTGTCCCCTGCCCACTGCCCGATGATTGCTGGGATGGGCTCCAGCATCCCCGCGACCCTACTGAGGATAAGCGGTGCAGCTGATGAGATGAGATGAGATCTTCACTTTCCCGTTTCAGTATCTGTTTCCGGTTTGGACTTTGTCTAGTTTGATTGTGTTTGGACACGTCATTTGTTTTGCAAATCCTTTTGCGTTTGTTATTTTATTACTGATTTTGTTTTTAAATGCCATTATTGTGAGCACCCCTGCCTCAATTCATGCTTCCCCTTTATTTGGGTCCATCCCCCAAAATGAAATGAAATGAAATGATCTGCATTTCTATAGCGCTTTTCAAGTCAATGACTTCCCAAAGCGCTTTACAATGTGCTCCACATTTTCCCAATAGCGGCCTTGCAGCCATATAAGGCGCTAACCTGCTTATTGGGGGTGTTAGGGGTTCAGTGTCTTACCCAAGGACACTTCGACATGTAACACGGACGAGCCGGGATTCGAACTGGGATCCCTTGATCCCAAGACGAGCGCTCTACCTCTTGAGCTACTGCCGCCCCTAAATCTAAATTTATCTATCTTGTCAAATGTTTTTGTAAAATACAACTGTGAAACAGACATCATTTTGAAATACTGCCTGTCTGTTGGCGCCTTGGCAATTCCAGGCGGCTCTTCACCGTGACTTGAGTAACTCATTTTTGGACATCTTTTCAGAAGGAGACAAATTTATGTAGCACGGCGGCGCAGTGGTTAGCGCATGCGCGGCACAGTTCATGTCTTGGGAACCTCCTGCGTGGGTTCAAATCCAGCTCCAGACTTCCTGTGCGGAGTTTGTATGTTCTCCCCGTGCTTGCGTGGGTTTCCTCCTGGCACTCCGGTTTCCTCCCACATTCCAAAAACATGCATTTCAGGTGAATTGGCCGGTCCAAATTGTCCCTAGGTGTGAATGAGCGAGTGAGTTGTCTGTCCCAGTGTGCCCTGCGATTGGCTGGCAACCAGTTCAGGGTGTCCCCTGCCCACTGCCCGATGATTGCTGGGATGGGCTCCAGCACCCCCGCGACCCTACTGAGGATAAGCGGTGTAGCTAATGAGATGAGATGAGATGTTGTTCAAATCCAGTGGGCTTATGGCTCTGAAAGAGCAGAAATCATACGCAAAGAAGAATCGTTAGATAAAAGCGTCATCTGGGGAAAAAAAGGAATTGATTTTAAAAATAGTTACCGTATTTTCCGCACTATAAGGCGCACCGGGTTAAAGGGCGCACCCTGAAAAAATCGTTTTTGGTCCTATTTTTGACATACATAAGGCGCACCGGATTATAAGGTGCTACAATGGGAACGTGGACAAAACAGTCAGATGGTTCAGTCCAACTTATTACCCCCTTAACATTCCCAAAGCTTGCAAAGACACAAATACGTGTCGAGAACACGTGCGGATGCGGTGTCCGTACGATGTCACTTCAATGCATCGTTCCATCATTCGGAAGGTTAAAGTCTTGGGATTCAAGAAATGCCACACATTCCTTAGTTTCTATTTTCTTTTTCGCTCGCAATTTTACTGTGCATATGACAATAAACACTTGGAATTGAGTTTAATTTAAAAATAGACACTCCATTCCATCCATTATCTGCACCGCTTATCACAGAAACATCGAGTTCAGTCTGAAACAAGATACAGGGACAATATAAAACCCGGAGTAGCTCACCGAAGTCGTTGTGTTCATAATAATGTGCAGCCAATGTCCTCTTATATCCGTGAGTGCAGTAAATCCAGGAGAATAACATATTTACAAATACAGAATAGAAAAAAATGCTTTCTGTGTGCCGTCAGCCACGTGCTATACGCATTCATCTTTTTTGGCCAATTGCAGGCTTTGTTTTGCCGTTTAAGCCAATGCCAGCCTGTAAATGATAAAACGGATCCGCCTCTTGACCTCCGAATAACTTTAGCCAATAGTGATCGATTCAACTTATGATTGACACATCTTTTTCGGCCAATTGCAGCCTTTGTTTTGCTGTTCAAGCCAATGCCAGCCTGTAAATGATAAAAAGGATCCGCCCCTTGACCTCCGAATAATTTTAGCCAATAGTGATCGATTCAAATGATGATTGACACATTGGTTAGCCAATGAAACGCCGGTAAATAAATCCCAGCAAACACCGCGTACTACTTGGCGTTCGGGGGAAAATCGAGTCGGCGGCTGCAAGTTAGTTGGAAAACTTAATATTGATCCATAAATAAGGCGCACTGTATTATAAGGCGCATGGTCAGCTTTTGAAAAAAATAAAGGCTTTTAGGTGCGCCTCATAGTGCGGAAAATACGGTACTCCAATACAGTCTGTTGTAACATTTCACGTGCTGTTCGTATTTATTTAAAAGACACATTGTCATGAAATGGAACGGGACTGTCGGGGAGCAAGAAGTAGGAACTCATTTGCCTAGACGATCTGTCACTTTAATTGAGAAAGAAAAGATGTCCGACACACAAACGGACCAAAAACAAAACAAAGCAGGCTCAAATGCAGGCAAAATTACAATCCAGGCATTTCTCAGAATCAAACAGAACTTGCAGGAATCTCTCAGAATGTTACACCGGAGTGCAACAAAGTCCAACAAGCAAAACAAGAATAAACAGGTATCAACACGTTTTCAACAAGGGTAAACAACGATCTGGCAAAGGGCAGTTCCGAAAGGCACATTTAAGTACCCATAGGAGTTATCAGGAAATGCACGTCAGCCGGTGTCATGGGGCGGGGCCAGCTGGGCGCCATGACAACCGTGCAGGACATGACACACACACAGTGGGACCTCACTACTTCGCGGTTCGACGTTCCCGGGTTCAGAGCTTTGCGGGCCTAAAAAATAATGATAATAGAATAAAATAATCTCATCTCATCTCATCTCATTAGCCGTACCGCTTATCCTCATTGGGGTCGCGGGGGGGCTGGAGCCCATCCCAGCCATCTCCGGGCAGTGGGCAGGGGACACCCTGAACTGGTTGCCAGCCAATCGCAGGGCACACAGGGACAGACAACTCATTCGCTCATTCATACCTAGGGACAATTTGGACCGGCCAATTCACCTGAAATGCATGTTTTTGGAACGTGGGAGGAAACCGGAGTGCCCGGAGGAAACCCACTCAAGCACGGGGAGAACATACAAACTCCGCACAGGAAGTCTGGAGCTGGATTTGAACCCACGACAGGTTCCCATGACATGAACTGTGCCGCACAAGCGCTAACCACTGCGCCACCGTGCTGCCCCGCAGAATAAAATAATTAATAATTAATAATTTAATTAAAAAAAAAAAAATGGGTGTCGCTATTTCGCAGATTTCCACTTTTCGCAGGTGGTTTTGGTCCCCATTAACCACGATAACCGAGGTCCCACTGTATCCTGTGATTTTTAAGCCAAATAAACAATAGAACAACTCTATTTTACTTTTGACTCGAGGGTGTCATATAATCTAATAAAACGATGTATCTAGGTGGAGACAATTATCCCTAGGAAGTTGGACGCAAAGCACCCTCTGGCATTCTGTGCTGGACTAGTGGTGCATTCAAAGACCAGTCGGAACTTTCAAATATTATAAGAAAAAACCCTGACGTCTTAATGGATTTTGGGTGCTTTTTTTTCAGATGATTGACATCCAGGGTTGGGTAGGGTTACTTTAACTGGATTACTTTCAATTACTTTTGGATTACTCCAATACCAAATATCCTAATAAAAGACAAAAGAAACTAAATATGAATCAAATGATGACTCACAACACGTGGTAAGCTTTCTCTCCTGGCTTTGATCTCTTTGATCTCCGGCAAAACTAACATAAAATGCGACAGAAACAAAATGAAAATAAATCCAAAAAGCTTGCCAACATCATTTTTGCCGTATTATGTATCCCGTTACTCCCCAAGCCTGCACAACATTTAGTCATTGTAATCCAAAAGTAATTGAAAGTAATCCAGATAAAGTAACCCCGTAATGCCAGATACTAATACTACGATTACAAATAATTCCTACTCTCTCTCCCCCCAAAATAACTTGATTGTTTGATGGGTACCCGAAAAGTATGACTCACAACACGTGGTAAGCTTTCTCTCCTGGCTTTGATCTCTTTGATCTCCGGCAAAACGAACATAAAATGCGACAGAAACAAAATGGAAATAAATCCAAACAGCTTGCCGACATCATTTTTGCCGTTCCATATATTCCGTTACTCCTCAAGCCTGCACAAAATTTAGTCATTTTAATCCAGTTAAAGTTGGGGCGGCAGTGGTTTAGGAGGTAGAGCGCTCGTCTTGGGATCAAGAGATCGCAGTTCGAATCCCGGCTCCTCCGTGTTACATGTCGAAGTGTCCTTGGGTAAGACACTGAACCCCTAATACCCCCAATAAGCAGGTAGGCGCCTTACATGGCTGCACGGCCGCTATTGGGAAATGTGAAGCACACTGTAAAGCGCTTTGGGAAGTCTTGACTTGAAAAGCGCTATATAAATGCAGATCATTTCATTTCATTTCATTTCATAAAGTTACTTTACCCAACCCTGTTGACATCTATTGTAAGTACTCCTGTAGAAGAGGTGAGCAACCCAGTCGGCGAGGGGTCGCGTGTCCTGCAATCACCGAGAGTGTTAACAAGCTCATGCCAACTTGCTAACAAGCTGATAATTTGTATCAGCTGAGTTGAAGAAGAGAAACCTCCAAAAACAAGCAGGGTAGGCGGCCCTCAAGGACCGGGTTTCCCACCCCGAGCTTCTCAAATGAGCTTAATAAGCACTAATTGTATCACTTTCAACACTATACAGAACTGGCCCCTTCCCCTATCTTTATTGATCTATCACATGTGCCTTTTTTGACCCCAAATATAAACCCCAAGAAGGAAGACAAAGCCTGTGACAAGAAAAAAATCAAAAATGGCCTGAGGGGACTCTCTCTCAGCTGCCGTGCTGCTTTTAAAGGACTTGTAGGGTTTTTTTTGACCTACAAGTGAACACTGGCATCCAATGTTCCCTGTCATTTTCCTTACGGGTCTGAGCGTTCACACAAAGTCGGTGAGCAACGCTTGAAACAGCAGTGAGCAACGGCAATCCCAAGTGTGGCAACTAAGTCATTATCAAACATGTCTAAAACTTGACATCACATTACATTTTGTTGAGTTTCCGGCAATGCGAAATCATTTTTCACTTTTGAATGAATTGACTCATGTACTATTGCAAAGGTTGTACGGCCTACAAACGTCATTTGTTTTTACAATTCTTTCACAAGATTTCCATTTCTTTTTTTTCCGGGTATCTTTTGTCGCATAATACTAATATTTTGGGGGGCTAATTTAGTCGGTTGCACAATACAGAACTGTATTTAATCACATTTTTTAGTGGAAGTACAATGTTGGCAACAAGATTCACTTGATATCATTGGAAATTATTTGAATGCAACTTTTTCTTCTTTTTTCTGTGTTTTTTTCTACTTTTTTTAAAATTCCTTTAAACAAATCTCATTGTGTTAATTTTTTCCTAGCTGTTACTTTTTTCTTTTTGTTTTCTGTTTACTTTTTTTCCTTTGTTTCATTCTTTTCTTTTTTTCTGGCTTTTTTTTTCAAATTTTTCCTTCTTTTTTCTCTTCCTTCTGTTTCTTTTTTTTCTCAGCATTTCACTACTTTTTCATTTTGGTATTTTTTTTCTTTTTTGTTCTATTCCCCCTTCCTTTAAGTCATTTTGTGCATAATTTTACATAATATTTGGTGATATAGGGATGAAAGAAGCAAAAACAACCTGAAGAGCCGTTTAGGACCCGAAAGAGCCGGTTCGTTTTAGCGAGCCGAGCCAAAGAAGCCGGTTCTCGACAAACTCTACTAACTTTACTCAACTGCGTTCAACTTCGACTCGACTTCAAAATATTTAGGACACAACGTCAGGGGAACCCGTGTATTTTTACCTTCATGCACTGTAACTTTGACTTGAGTCGCTTCTTAATTAGTCATTTTGAGCCCTGATTCATGTGAGCTGGCTAGATTTTCTTGAGCGCGGAAAAGCTCTGGGAAGTGCGCATTTGCGCACACACGCAGCTTAGAGGGAACATTGCGCTGGCTAGAGTTTCTTGTGCGCTGAGAATGTGCGGGCAGTGCGCGATTGCGCACGCGCGCAGCTTAGAGGGAACATTGCCTGTGTCAATCGTGAATAATCAGCATTTTTTTAAATGGCCATAAGCTTCCTATCTGTTAGGATCTGGCACGCAACTTTACACCAGTGGGTGCACACCGGGTCTGCAATTGAGTACTGGTGTGTCCAGACACCAGTTATTACCATGACCATTTATAATGACATTTTGGACATCACTCATAGTCGAGTCATTTCATTTCCACAGTCATTGCAAAATCTGATTTGTTTTTTGTTGTTTCTGGTTTGGACATTTTGTTAGTTGTTTTCAGGGTTGGGTAGGGTTACCTTAACTGGATTACTTTCAATTCCTTTTGGATTACTCCAATACCAAATATGCTAATAAAAGACAAAAGAAACTAAATATGAATAAAATGACTACATTTTGTGCAGGCTTGGGAAGTAACGGAATACACGGAACGGCAAAAATGATGTTGGCAAGCTGTTTGGATTTATTTTCATTTTGTTTCTGTCGCATTTGATGTTAGTTTTGCCGGAGATCCAAGAGATCAAAGCCAGGAGAGAAAGCTTACCACATGTTGTGAGTCATCATTTGATTCATATTTAGTTTATTTTGTCTTTTATTAGCATATTTGGTATTGGAGTCAGCCAAAAGTAATTGAAAGTAATCCAGTTAAAGTAACCCTACCCAACCCTGGTTGTTTAGCACTCACTTGTTTGTTATTTTGTTCCTTGCATCTTCACTTTCCCGTTTCAGTATCTGTTTCCGGTTTGGACTTTGTCTAGTTTGATTGTTTTTTGACACGTCATTTGTTTTTCTCACACCCTTTTGCGTTTGTTATTTTATTACTGATTTTGTTTTTAAATGCCATTATTGTGAGCACCCCTGCCTCAATTCATGCTTCCCCTTTATTTGGGTCCATCCCCCAAAATGAAATGAAATGAAATGATCTGCATTTATATAGCGCTTTTCAAGTCAAGACTTCCCAAAGCGCTTTACATCGTGCTTCACATTTCCCAATAGCGGCCGTGCAGCCATGTAAGGCGCTAACCTGCTTATTGGGGGTATCAGGGGTTCAGTGTCTTACCCAAGGACACTTCGTCATGTAACACGGAGGAGCCGGGATTCGAACTGCGATATCTTGATCCCAAGACGAGCGCTCTACCTCAACATTTATTGAGTTGAAAAAGAGTAACTGACCTAAAACCAAATAATAACCTTCTCCTTCTTCACAATGTACCCATCAACATGGACATGTGTTACTGTGTCCAGTCACATTGATTTCAATGTAATTGCGCAAGATGTTTGAACCCAAAAGACAAGTGAGTCTCTCAGAACCAGCATGGACTCCCCCATTTTCAGGACGTACTATTGTAGTTCTACCATCTGTTCAGCAAGAATGGACGTCCAGATGGTGTTTGGGCTGCTCTCGGCAAACTCTTCCGTTAGCTGTACGATGACTGACAGAGGGCTCAGTGTTTGCCATTCTCAACAATCATCAAGTGGACCGTAATCCAGACAATTTTATGAATAATAAATGAGAAAAACGGGCAGCACAGCGGCGCAGTGGTTAGCGCGTGTGCGGCACAGTTCTAAGGTCTTGGGAACCTCCTGTGTGGGTTCAAATCCAGCTACCGGACTTACTGTGCGGAGTTTGTATGTTCTCCCCTTGCTTGCGTGGGTTTCCTCCGGGCACTCCGGTTTCCTCCCACATTCCCCATTATTTATTGTGTGGTTTTTCGAGTCAGACTTTCAAGAAACATGAGATGGGCAACAATTTTCGATTCTCATGCAGTTCATGCAGTTCATCTAAATTTCAAGCATTGAAATGAAATGATCTGCATTTATATAGCGCTTTTCAAGTCAATGACTTCCCAAAGCGCTTTACAATGTGCTCCACATTTCCCAATAGCGGCCTTGCAGCCATGTAAGGCGCTAACCTGCTTATTGGGGGTATTAGGGGTTCAGTGTCTTACCCAAGGACACTTTGACATGTAACACGGACGAGCCGGGATTCGAACTGGGATCGCTTGATCCCAAGACGAGCGCTCTACCTCCTGAGCTACTGCCGCCCCGCTGACCTTAAAACCAGAACAATATTCAGTCCGTGTCAACCATTCAACCAATTTCAAGGATTTCAAGCAGCCGTACAAACCCTGTACAAAAAAGAAATGATGATTATAAACTGCAGCGACTCAGAGAGACCAAACCTCACAATGGTTCTTCTTATTTGTTTTGCCTTTCACAGGGTTTTTGCTTTTTGAGGTACCCATAGCAGCAAGATGGCGGGAAATCAGGTGAGTCTAATGTTATGTCAAAGAAAAAATACCTCACCCACTGCCCGAGGATTGCTGGGATGGGCTCCAGCACCCCCGCGGCCCTACTGAGGATAAGCGGTGCAGCTAATGAGATGAGAAATGAGAAAAACCCATATTTTCTGCGAAAGAACATGCAAATTTCACACAGAGAGGAAGCACCCAAGATTGCAACCCAGGAGATGAGAAATATTGTGATGATCAAGGTGTGGAAAGGGAACTCTATCCTTTTCACTTCCTGTCATTCAATGTTTTGGTTTTGGCGTCTGCAGAAAAAGCAAGTGCGGGCGAGTCTTCCGTGGGTTTCGCTGGCGAACCGTGAGAAAACATTTGGACGGTTGCTTAACACGTTTCTCACCCGGTGCAGGAAGCGTAACACTGGGGCCAATAAACTCTGAGAGGAATGTTTGGCGCGGAAATATCCAATTGAAGAACCTCGGGGCAGGTGTTAATGTTTCTGTGTTGTTTTTCTCATGATTGTCAGCGTGCTGAGTTGCTGTTTACCTGTGTGAACCTCACTCAGCTTTGAGTACAAATGCAGTGACTCAACAAACACACCAGCTGACATGATGCTAACCAGGGTTGGGTAGGGTTACTTTAACTGGATTACTCTAAATTACTTTTGGATTACTCCGATACCAAATATGCTAATAAAAGACAAAAGAAACTCATCTCATCTCATTAGCCGTACGGCTTATCCTCATTAGGGTCGCGGGGGGGCTGGAGCCCATCCCAGCCATCTCCGGGCAGTGGGCAGGGGACACCCTGAACTGGTTGCCAGCCAATCGCAGGGCACACAGGGACAGACCACTCATTCGCTCATTCACACCTAGGGACAATTTGGACCGGCCAATTCACCTGAAATGCATGTTTTTGGAACGTGGGAGGAAACCGGAGTGCCCGGAGGAAACCCACGCAAGCACGGGGAGAACATACAAACTCCGCACAAGTCTGGAGCTGGATTTGAACCCACGACAGGTTCCCATGACATGAACTGTGCCGCACAAGCGCTAACCACTGCGCCGCCGTGCTGCACAAAAGAAACTAAATATGCAAAATTGAATGCAAAAATGATGTTGGCAAGCTGTTTGGATTGATTTTCATTTTGTTTCTGTCGCATTTGATGTTCGTTTTGCCGGAGATCAAAGAGATCAAAGCCAGGAGAGAAAGCTTACCACGTGTTGTGAGTCATCATTTTATTCATATTTAGTTTCTTTTGTCTTTTATTAGATTAGGATAGAATAGAATATATCTTTATTGTCATTGTTACAAAATGGGTTAACCTATTGTGACAACGAAATTGGGCATGACACTCCAGTTTCACACAATCACAGTGAGGTAAAAAAGCCAGGAAGATAAAGGAACAGAGAAGATAAGGTTATAGTTATAATTTACACAATATTTACACAAGAAATGTCGGCATGTAGGATGTTACATACAGTTTAGTATCGTAATACAGTTTGGTATCGTAAGAATTTGTGCATATTAAAATATTTGCATGCATATTTGGTATTGGAGTCATCCAAAAGTAATTGAAAGTAATCAAGTTAAAGTAACCCTACCCAACCCTGACGCTAACTCATCACAGTCAGAATAGGAATAAACCAAAAACTAATCCGGACTGATAGAAATAAATTGTTCATTTTTTTTTCAAATGAAACGCTCATGAATTATTTATTTATTCTTTATTGTTCTCAGGGGTTTTTTTTGTTCACACTTTAGCAAAATATTTTAGTTTATCAACAAATTGTCAAATCTTCGAAATAGTTTGTAAAAAAACAGGAGGTATATTGTAACGAAATAGACATTAGATTTTAAATAGACCACTATGCAGGGTTGGGTAGGGTTACTTTAACTGGATTACTTTCAATGACTTTTGGATTACTCCAATACCAAATATGCTAATAAAAGACAAAAGAAAGTAAATGTGAATAAAATTCAGACTCACAACACGTGGTAAGCTTTCTCTCCTGGTTTTGATCTCTTTGATCTCCGGCAAAACTAACATCAAATGCGACAGAAACAAAATGAAAATGAATCCAAACATCATTTTTGCCGTTCCATGTATTCTGTTACTCCCCAAGCCTGCACAACATTTAGTCATTTTATTCATATTTAGTTTATTTTGTCTTTTATTAGCATATTTGGTATTGGAGTATTCCAAAAGTCATTGAAAGTAATCAACTTAAAGTAACCCTACCCCTATGTAAACATCCCCTCATACATGAAATACAATTCAATGTGATGAACTGTACGCATCCAAGACCCCAAAACAAATCCTAAGAGCATACTCATCCCATACACCACCAGCAATGTTATGGTTTAAGACAACATATGGGGCACAGAAAAGCAACGTGAGGAGAATCCCCTTATTGGAGATCATCAACTGCCCATGGATATGGGACTCAGCCCCATTCCTAAAAACCAGGCCCATATTGACTGGAGTAGACCCTGCATAAATGTGAAGCACTCTCAAGTAGGCAGACCAAGAGAGACAAATTGATGTCCATGGTGGGCCCCAAAGAGACAATTCTAGAGCTAAACGACAACCCAAATGTAAAGGTCGCAAAAAAACAAAGCCTGCATTTTTTTAATTGTCATTTAAAATGTAAAAAGTCAACCTCCTCTGTGGCTTGCTGTCCTTGGCAGACTAAATTTTGCTGAGTGGATAATCTGGGGAGGCAGAGAACGAATTAATTGGTTTTCAGCTATTTCGAATGAGGAAAATTCGCTCAAGACGCCACCAATTATTGATATGAGCAAGAACCAGGAACGGATTGATGTAGTATGTAGAGGTATCACTGTAAAACAAAATCTTTTTAGGATTTTTAGGATCATTTATTTCTCAATTCCACTCACTGATATGGATAAAGTGGAGTATATTCATAGAGGACTGGGAAATTTAGTCTATGGTCAAATCACTCTTTAAGCTCTCACAGACCACATAAAATGATGTGGCAGGCCACGAGTTTGACACATGTCTTTCACAATTTTACGTTTTATATCAAAGGCTGTCATTTTTGCAAGAATTAAAATACAATATCAGCTCATTGACTTTGGCCAGCACTATTCAAACTCCAATAATAATGTGGATCTAAATTTGCGTCTCGAGTTTTTTTTCAGTCTCCAACTAGGAGAAAAAATAGCTCATGCGATTGACACTTTTACACCGGCGCGGTGATTGATCATCCCCCTCCTGAATGCAAAATAAAGCAAAAACCTCCGCCAGGCTGCCTCGCTCACATGATGGATGAGCTCCTGAGAGAATTTCAGCCTCTTAATACTGGGGCCGCTCCCCAAAAGCGTAGCGCCAAAACACACTCAGGAGCCCCTCCAGGAGCCCCTCGGCTTCCTACCCTCAGCTCTCCGAGGTGAGAGATAAGTTCACCCTTTTGAACGTGTTCCCACGGCGGGGCCGGATTGCAACGGGGCGGACCTAGAACGTAGCCACGTTCTCTGGTTTTGACAAAGACGAGGTGTGTCGAAAGGATTGGGTTTCTCTGACTCACAGGCAGGGGCAAAATACCTTCACAACAACAAGGGCTTTGTTTTGGTGACAATGCTGCCTGTTTTGGTGGTGGGGGGACAGTCGCATCGGTGGTGGGTTATTCCGATACACCGTGGTTAGCGTTCCTTTAGGGTCCTTTCCAGACTCTTTCCATATTATTGTGTGTGTGTGCTCTTTTCCAGGGTAGGGAGTAACGTGTTCATTTGACGGTTTCTCCTCTGCTAATGTAGTCAAGTCAAGTCACATTTATTGATATAGCCCTTAATCACAAAAATGTCTCAAAGGACTGCACAGAATTACAATGACACAATGACCTGATATTAAACCAACATGCGGGCAAGGAACAACTCAAAACCTCAGCGTGAGGAAAAAGAGAAACTTTGAGAAGGGACCTCACAAATGGTATCCCCCTTCCAGGATGACCAGGGTGAATTACATTTAGCATTACAGGACACAAACATAGTAAACACGAGGTAAGATGTTGAAAATTTGTCCGGAAAGTGTATGACAGGAGCGACGCCCCCAGCCTGTAAACTAGTCCAGAAAGTCTATGACGGCCATGACGCAGCTTCCCATCTCTGCCAGCTGGTCCATGCAGGCGTTGACATGCTTCAGGTCAAACGCTGGTCCGGTGACTCATCTCAAATCGTCCTTCTCCTTTGTATCACCACCAGGCAGGCAGTCGGAAAAAGACAGGACAATACAGAATATGAGGTGGGCATCAATCATAAGCTTTGGAATAGAAGTGTGTCTTAAGCCTCGATTTAAAAACTTCCGTAGAGGTTGCAGATCTTATCTCCGGAGGCAGGGCATTCCGTAGCACCGGGGCCCGGATGGAGAACGCTCTCAAGCCTGGAGACTTCTTGGCTCTCGGAGTCACACGTAGACCGGCATTTTCCGAGCGCAGACTCCGTGCAGGAACATAGGGGGAAATCAAATCAGAGAGATAAGAGGGTGCAAGTCCATGCAAACATTTTTATGTTAATAAGAGAACCTTAAAGTCACATCTTAAGTGGACTGGGAGCCAGTGCAAGTTGGCCAATACAGGAGTAATATGCTCTTTTTGGTCTTAGTCAAAAGTCTAGCTGCTGCATTCTGAACCAGCTGCAAACTTTTGATGCTAGACCTCGGGAGCAAGAGAAGTAATAAACGCATGAATTAAAACATCTGCATCTGATTGGGACAGTAGTAATGCACATCCTCATTCCACCAGCAACACAACACTAAAAACATTGATATGGTAAGGCTGGGATGTTTATAACTAACTACAAAATACAGTTAAGGTGGCGCTGTCTGAAGTACAGAGTATGAGAACACATAATTTCTCCCTACTGATTTTGTGATATTCTTCCTACCATATATTCTCGCATCTAATTGATATTTTCAACCAAAAAAATGAAATATTGAAATCAGAGGGTCAGTTTACATGCACAAACTTATTTGGTTGTGTGTCATCAGCAAATGCTAGGCCGCACCTGGGGGGCTTGGCTTATACAGGAACAACAATATCAATGGGGCAAACGTGAACAGTACGGTAAAAAAGTGCTGAATTTCTGACTTTTCATTTGTATTGTTATTTTTGCAATACACTATGGCTGGAGAAATAATAAAAAGTCTTGGACGCAGAAATCGATACTGAAGTTTTCGAGTGTTTCGCAGAGAAGAGACTAAATGGATATGGAGTGTCTCTGTCATGATTTGGCACATGGAATCCCTCTCCTTCAAAAGATGGCAGCATTACCCCTTTTTCACCACAACGTTACCTTCATGCACTGTAACTTTGACTTAAGTCGCTTCTTAATTAGCAATTTCGAGCCCTGATTTTTGTGAGCCGGCTAGATTTTCTTGTGCGCTGAGAATGTGCGAGCAGTGCGCAATTGCTTAGCGGGAACACTGGTTACAATGATGAAAAACTGGGATTTTTTGTTATATTTCCAACTTCACAGATGTTTTTTGGGGAATAACTGATGATTCCCACTTTACATAAACATTTATTTTGGAATTTAGTTTACCATTTTTAAGGGAATAAATGAGAGTATGATTGTGCCGACTGTCTTGTATGGTGCGGAGACTTGGAGCCTGAACGCAGATTTAAGAAGGAAATTGAATGTTTTTGAGATGAAGTGTTTGAGGACTATGTTAGGAGTGACAAGATTGGATAGACTGAGAAATGAAATTGTGAGAGACAGAACTGGAGTAGTTGTGGAACTGAGCAAGCGTGTTGATAAGAGAGTACTCGGTTGGTTTGGACACATGGAGAGGATGGATGAGGAGCGAATGTTGAAGAGGATCTACAGAGCAGAAGTCAATGGAAGGAGACCAAGAGGAAGGACATGGATGGTGTTATGAGTGCTCTGCAGGAAAGAGGTCTAAATATAATGGAAGCTAGAGCTCTTGTTGGTGATAGAAAGGAGTGGAGAGGTGTTGTGAAAGGATAGTGGGATTGTGGACGCGTTCTTAAGGATGGGCTGGGCACCCGTATGATGCGGCAGGGGTAAACCAGTGAAAGCTGTCGGGCCCTGCTGTTGAATAAAAGAGTGTGTTGTGTCACCCTGACCCGAGTGACATGGCCGCTTTCTGGTGTCCCGTTTCAGCTGGAGGGACAAAAGCATAGCCAACTTGGGTGCCGAGATGCCTAACTTGTTTGGGTGTTTGGGCAATTGGGTTGGCCATGGTCCCAAAAATTTTGTGTGTGTTTTTTTGCTATTTTTTCCCTTTTATTTTCTTTGTTATTGTATGTGTTGGTCTTGCTGTCGGTCACCCCTCTTGAGGGATATGACCATGGTAGATAGATAGATAGATAGATAGATAGATAGATAGATAGATAGATAGATAGATAGATAGATAGATAGATAGATAGATAGATAGATAGATAGATAGATAGATTTTCCAATAACAGTATAAAAAAAGAAACATCAGCAAAATAGACTCAATGCAATGTTTGAAATAACCATGGTACAATTTTTCGTTTAGGTTGAGATTCAAGTTGAAGGATTATCTTGTCACTCACTGCAAAACAAATTAACCACATATCAATCATCGGTTGTCGACTGACAAGCAAGAACGCTAAGGACTTCCCCCAAAAGAAGAATGAATTACTTTAATTATATTTTCACACGGTGACCTCTCAGTCAACTATGCTTGTGGTTTTGTTGGCATCGCTAAGACAAACTAGGAAGAGCTCGGGTCCAAATTGCAATCGCGCTTTAAAAAATACAGTATGCCAGTAATTATGCTAATGATCAGATTGATTGATTTTCTCCACCTTTTTATTTATAATATGCTGATTTTAGGGTCGGCAGTAGCTCAGGAGGTAGAGCGCTCGTCTTGGGATCAAGGGATGTCACGAGATGGAAGGGGTGACCGGACCAGAACGGAGGCAGGAGGCAAGAAGGGAGAACTCAATTGCGTACGATCAAAGCTTTTATTTACAAAAATAAAAGTTGTCCAAAAACTCCGGGACAAAACAGAACAAAAACATTCTTACACTCAGAATGGTCAGGTACAGGTTTCCTCCGACTTAAACTAAACAGGACAAGGCATAACAGAACAGAAAAGGTATAGTGAGCCAACACCCGCAATACCCACAGCCCAACCTTAAATAGCAGCCACGCAATTAGCTGATCTGCTTCAGCTGGTGCCCAGGGGGCGGGGCAGACCGGTCGCCACGGCGACCATGACAAGGGATCCCAGTTCGAATCCCGGCTTGTCCGTGTTACATGTCGAAGTGTCCTTGGGTAAGACACTGAACCCCTAATACCCCCAATAAGCAGGTTGGCGTCTTACATGGCTGCAATACAAGGCTGCTGTTGGGAAATGTGAAGCACACTGTAAAGCGCTTTGGGAAGTCTTGACTTGAAAAGCGCTAAATAAATGCAGATCATTTCATTTTAGAATAGAATAGAATAGAATAGAATAGAATAGAATAGAATAGAATAGACCTTTATTGTCATTGTTACAACATGGGATATATTGTGACAACGAAATTGGACGTGGCACTCCAGTTCCACATTTTACAGTGAGGATATAAGGAAAACAAAGAGATAAAGGAACTTTGCAGCTTATTAAAGGCTAAGCAGCTCATGGAAAGTTTTAGAAAAGTGAAGTGCAAAAATGTAAAGACGAGTTGTGGAACAGGAAGTGCCTGCATCAATGTCAAAAGTTCATGCACGTCGATATTTTTATGGCGTGTGAAAAAAAGAAGGCACTCAACTTATTCCTGCGTGCAATGCAACACGGCATTACGCAAATATTTTCTTGTGCATCATTTTCATTTTCAAGCCGGATTTGCTGTAACAACGGAATACTGTATGGTTCTACTTCTTGTTCTCCAATAGCCGATATTGTAAGATACTCCATAGAAAAAACATTTTAATTTTATTTTATCTGATAGTAGCAGTTTTAAGACCCATTTCATTTTGGGCCTTAACCCAGGGGTAAGGAACCTATGGCTCGGAGCCATATATGGCTCTTTTCATGAGTACGTATGGCTCCGAAATAAAATGTAACTATTGCACATCTCTCTGTGGCGTTACAAAGTCAAGTGATTTCATGCCGATTTTGGTCCATATAAAGCCAAAGCAACTTAATGCAGAACTTCGATAAGAAAATAAAAACGCTGGAAAAATACACGGGTTCCCCTGCCGCTGTTTTCTAAATGCAGTATTTTGAAGTAGAACGAAGTTGAGTAAAGTCAGAAGAGTTTTTCGAGAACCGGCTTCTTCGGCTCGGCTCACTTAAGAGAAACGGCTCTTTCGGGTCACAAACGGCTCTTCGGGTTGTTTTTGCTTCTTTAATCCCTACACGACCATATATTAGGTAAAATTGTGCACAAAATGAAAAAATGAAATGCAATGAAATGAAAAAAATACCAAAATGAAAAAGTAGTGAAAAGCTGAGAAAAAAGAAGGAAAAATTCTGAAAAAGCCAGAAAAAAAGGAAACGAAAGAAACAAAGGAAAAAAAGGTAAATAGAGAAAAAAGGAAAAAAGTAACAGCTAGGAAAAAATAAACACAATGAGATTTTTTTAAAGGAATTTTAAAAAATGGAGAAAAAAAACAGGCAAAAAGAAGAAAAAGTTTGCGTGGCATTCAAATAATTTCCAATTATACCAAGTTAATCTTGTTGCCAACATTGTACTCCCACTAAAAAAATTTGATTAAATACAGTTCTGTAGCGTGCAACCGACTAAATAAGCCCCCAAAACTGTTAGTATTATTTGACAAAAGATACCAGGAAAAAAAAGAAATGAAAATCTTGTGAAAGAATTGTTGTAAAAACAAATGACGTTTTTAGGCCGTACAACCTTTGCAATAATACTTTAGTCAATTCATTCAAAAGTGAAAAATAATTTTGCATTGCCAGAAACTCAGCAAAATGTAACTTGATGTCAAATTTTGGACATGTTTGATAATGACTTAGTTGCCACACTTGGGATTGCCGTTGCTCACTGTTGTTTCAAGCGTTGCTCACCGATTTTGTGTGAACGCTCAGACCCATAAGGAAAATGACAGGGAACATTGGTCGTGTACTTTTTTCTTTCTGCAAACATTAGTTGGTCCAATTTATTGTACTTTCCGATTCCGCTCCACCTTGCCTGGATATCAAAAGTGTACAAACTCTGATATATGCATTGTGATATTTGAAAACAGATCGCCTTCTGCATGACTCTCATCATAGACTCCCCACAAACGATATTTCTCCCTAATTACAATCCCATCATCATTGCGGTGACATGATGCAAAACCTGGTATTGCCGAGCGCAATCACACCGGCGTTGCCGTGAAACGAGACTCGCCGTTGCGGTAACGCGAATGAAAAAAAGCAATCAGAAGAGAGAGATTCCGCTTTTTTTTTTAAAGCCCGCCAGCAACGAAACTTTAATGACAAACATCTCCGGAGTGCAAGTGCGGCCTTTTTCTCATAAATATACACATATGACATTTTGCATGTGAGTGAATGAGGTAAACGTGTTTTAAGCGTATTTTCGCAGAACTCAGAGCACATGAGGTCATTGCTGCATGATGCCGAGCTCCGTTCCCATGACTGAAAGTTTACCTCAAACACTTGCCGGAAAATGAATTCCGTTCATTTGAATTGCAACAAACAAATTAACTGGTCAGCTGATTGACCTCAGAGTGCAGACTTGCAGAGAAGTGTGTAGGTAGGTAGGTAGGTAGGTAGGTAGGTATGTAGGTAGATAGCTAGGTAGGTAGGGAGGGAGAGAAGTGGGTAGGTAGGTAGGTAGATAGCTAGGTAAGTAGGGAGGGAGAAAAGTGGGTAGGTAGGTAGGTAGGTAGGTAGATAGCTAGGTAGGGAGGGAGGGAGAGAAGTGGGTAGGTAGGTAGGTAGATAGCTAGGTAGGTAGGGAGGGAGAGAAGTGGGTAGGTAGGTAGGTAGGTAGGTAGGTAGGTAGGTAGGTAGGTAGGTAGGTAGGTAGGTAGGTAGGTAGGTAGGTAGGGAGGTAGGTAGGTAGTTAGGTAGCTAGGTAGCTAGGTAGCTAGGTAGATGGATAGGAAGGTAGGGAGGGAGAGAAGTGGGTAGGTAGGTAGGTAGGTAGGTAGGTAGGTAGGTAGGTAGGTAGGTAGGTAGGTAACTAGGACAGGTAGGAATGTAATTAAAACAGGTATGTATGCATGTGGGAAGGTAGGTACATAAGTAGATAAGTATGTAGGTAGGTATGTAGGAATGTAATTAGGGTAGGTAGTTAGCTAGGTAGGGAGGGAGGGAGAGAAGTGGGTAGGTAGGTAGGTAGATAGCTAGGTAGGTAGGGAGGGAGAGAAGTGGGTGGGTAGGTAGGTAGGTAGGTAGGTAGGTAGGTAGGTAGGTAGGTAGGTAGGTAGGTAGGTAGGTAGGTAGGTAGGTAGGTAGCTAGGTAGGTAGGGAGGGAGAGAAGTGGGTAGGTAGCTAGGTAGCTAGGTAGATAGCTAGGTAGGTAGGGAGGGAGAAAAGTGGGTAGGTAGGTAGGTAGGTAGGTAGGTAGGTAGGTAGGTAGGTAGGTAGGTAGGTAGAAAGGTTATTAGAACAGGTATGAAGGTAATTAAAACTAGTATGTATGTGGGTAGGTAGCTAGGTAGCTAGCTAGGTAGCCACGAAGACAGGTAGGTAGTTAAGACAGGTAGGTACGTAGGTAGGGAGACAGGTAAGTAGGTAGGAAGGTAATTAGAACAGGTATCTATGTAGGAAGGTAGGTACGTAATCAGGTAGGAAGGTAATTAGAACAGGCATGTAGGTAGGTAGGTAGGTAGGTAGGTTGGTAGGTAGATAGCTAAGTAGGAAGGGAATAAGGGCAATTAGGTAGGTAATTAGAACACAAGGTAGGTCGATCGATACATCGAAGTAAACCTATTGGAATATTTTAAATATTGAATAGGTTTGATGTTCTCTCTTTGACTTAAGGAAAAAACAAGTCTTAATTATCACTAGTAAAAATCAATAGAATGAATTGCCACGGCTGGTTTTCCCATCTGCTCCGTGGCAGTCCTATCGATCGACGCTCCGATGAAATGAGTAAGAGCGCGACCTGCCCTTGACCTTTGAACTCCCAGACTTCCCACCCAAAGCTGGACCGATGACCTGTGGAAATCGATTCTTTCGATGGAAATGATGTAAGGCGATAGCTAACGAGAGAAAGGCAAATGGATGACTTGGCTGAGTTAAAAGCTGCTTTTAGAGCTCGACCCGTCCAAATCTGTTTGGCAGCTGGAGAGAAATTGCAGATTTGGTTTCAAAAGAAGGATGACGACTCGTGTTCGTTTGTTTCATTGTCTGAAGAACAGGAGTTAAAAGAGGATCGTATGGAGTCGAATCCATGACTGGCATCGGATTCGAATATAAATGACTATTTTTGCACCAAATGCATATTGCACAAACCATTACGATACCAAACTGTATGTAACATCCTACATGCCGACATTTCTGTGTAAATTTTGTGTAAATGATAACTATAACCCTATCCTCCTTGTTTTATAACCTTATCTTCTCTGTTCCTTTATCTTGGTTTTTTTTTTTACCTCACTGTGAATGTGTGAAACTGGAGTGTCATGCCCAATTTCGTTGTCACAATATCTCATCTCATCTCATCAGCTGAACCGCTTATCCTCAGTAGGGTCGCGGGGGTGCTGGAGCCCATCCCAGCAATCAACGGGCAGTGGGCAGGGGACACCCTGAACTGGTTGCCAGCCAATCGCAGGGCACACAGGGACAGACAACTCGCTCGCTTATTCTCACCTATGGACAATTTGGACCGGCCAATCCACCTGAAATGTCTTTGGAATGTGGGAGGAAACCGGAGTGCCCGGAGGAAACCCACGCAAGCACAGGGAGAACATACAAACTCCGCACAGGAAGTCCGGAAGCTGGATTTGAACCCACACAGGAGGTTCCCAAGACCTTAGAACTGTGCCCCACACACGATAACCACTGCGCCGCCGTGCTGCCTTGTCACAATATGTTAACTCATATCGTAACAATGGCAATACAGGTATATTCTATTCTATTCTATTCTATTCTATTCTAAATAGCAGGTGCTCTAGATGACAGTTCAGCAATGCATTGATATTTTTTTTTGTTATTATCATCAGCAAACAAAGAGACAGTGGGGATATCATGGTTTGTTATGTTTGTTTGTTTCTCTTTGTTTGTGACTGTCCGCCCAAGAACAAAAATTAGGAGGTCAGATATGGCCACCAACCACCATCTTTCACAGACGCATCATTTTTGCTGGGGACGCATAGTCTCAAATCAACGTGCGTCCCAGGGACGCAACTTTTTTGACACTAAATTGTCATTATTACCCAGTTACTTTTTTTTTAAACAAAGATTTACCGCACTCCAAACTTTTTGTCAGGCAGATCCGGCAGATGTTGTTTTGGTCTCGCGGTTCGAGTTTTCGTCTGCACGCCGATCTCGAGTTGTGTGGTGAAAAGTCCGTCTCTTTTTAGAGAACCGGCTTTTTCGGCTCAACTCATTCAAGAGAGCCGGCTCTCCAACGGCTCACTTGCTTTGATGCATTATATTACGAATGATGATGTTGTATAAAGAAGTTAAGAAAAAAAAGAAGTATAAAAGGAGAAAATGAAAAAAAAGACAGGTTTGTGGTTATCCCTTTAATCAATAATTTGATGCAGAAAATGAATTAATAATTTGATGATTAAAACTAAATGAATATATAGATTTTTATTATATATTTGTCACAGATTTACAATTTTAACCTCGATAACACTAAATTTTGGGGACCCATAGATTTTTGAGCATGCAAGTCCCTGGGACCCGTCACTTTTCAGAGGTAAAATGAACAATGCAGGCAGTCAAGTATGTTACCCTAGATATGAAAAAATCCTCAAAAAGGTGACTCAGCACTTTTGGTTTTGTTGCATTTTTCCCAGAAAGACATTCCACTCTCCTAGGTCAGGAAAAACATTGAATTTCATCACCATCGTTTACACTGTAAAAGATGGTGTTGAAATTCATTGTAGATGAAGATGATGCTGTATTGTGTAGTGCAGGGGTGTCAAACTCATTTTAACTTGGGGGCCACGCGATACAACAAACATTCTGTCAGGGGCCGGACTAGTAGATTAAAGAGAAAGAATAAGAGGGATAAAGAAATAAGAGAAAGAGGAAGGGAAAAGGAGAGAGGGCGGGACAAAGAAAGAAAAAGAGAGGGAGGGAGAGAGCTTGAGAAACAAAAGATAAAAAGTCGTGAAAGAGGGGGAAAAGAAAGGTAGAGGAAGAAAGAAATACAAAGAGAAATAGAAAGACAGAAGGAGAGAAAAGAGAAAAGTAAGCGCAAAGGGTATGAAGAGAGAAAAAGAAAATAGAGAAAAGGAAAAAAGGAAGTTAGAGCAAAAGAGGTTAACAGACACAAAGAGAGGAAGAGACAAAGAGCAACAAAGTTAGAAACAAAGAGACACAGAGAGTGAAAGAGACAGAGACAGAGTGGGAGAAAAGGGGTGGAAAAGAAAGAGAGAGAGAGAGAGAGAGAGAGAGAGAGAGAGAGAGAGAGAGAGAGAGAGAGAGAGAGAGAGAGAGAGAGAGAAATAAATACAAGTACAGTGTCTTTGTGAGAGGCACATGACATCAAGTTGACATATTTCAACCTGCAGCTTGTTTTTCTCTTGCGCTTCTCTGAGTGTTGTCTCGCGGGCCGGATTCAATCCCTCAGCGGGCCTGATTTGGCCCGCGGGCCGCCTGTTTGACACCTGTGGTTTACAGGCAGTTAGGTAAGTTAACCCAGATGTAAAACCAGCCCCAAAAAGCTAACTTGGTATTTTTTGGTTTTGCGAACTCGTCAGCTTTCCCAGACATTCTACTCTCCCAGTCCAGAAAAATTTCACTCTAGTGGTGAAAATGCCCCAAAAAATAACTGACTCAGGACTTTTGTTTCGCTGACACAACAGTTTTTAACCAAAATACATTTCCCTCTTCTAGACCTTTCAAACAGTCAGAAGAGTTGACCTATAAGTTAAAAAAAAAATCCAAAACAAGTATACTCAGCACTTTTAGTTTTGCTGACTCAGCATTGTTTCCAGAAAGACACTCCCAGGCCAGAATGACATCTAATAAACCATCTCAAACCCATCTTGCACAGGTATTCTGATGGGTTATCCCTTAAGGGAAATCTGCCACCCACAAAAAAAAATTCTGACTGTGCATTTTTTGTGTTGATGACTCAGACTTTTTCCATAAAGACATTCTACTCTCTCAGGCCAAAAAAAGCTTGTCCAGGATCATGTAGTTTAAGCAGTCAGGTAGGTCACTCTAAAGCAGGGGCGTCAAACTCATTTTAACTCCACATGATAGAACAAACGTTCTCCCGGGGGCCGGAATAGCAGTTAAGAGAGAAACAAAAAGAGAGAGAGAAAGAAATAAGAGAAAGAGAGGGTGAGAAAAAGAGAGAGAGTGTGGGACAAAGAGAGAGAAAGGGAGAAAGAGAGAGAGAAAAAAGTGTGAGAAAGAACAGGAGAAACAAAAGAGATAAAAAGAGAACTAGTGAGAGAGAGGCAAAGAAAGAAGGAGAAAGAAAGAAATCCAAAGAGAAATAGAAAGAACAAAAGAGAGGAGAGAAAAGAGAAGGGGGGAAAGTGAGAAGGGGAAAGCAAGAAGGAGAGAAAGAAAAGAGGGAGAAAGGGAAAAAGGAAAGAGACCAAAAGAAGGTAAAAACACAGAGAGAGAGAGAGAGAGAGACAAAGAGAAAAAGAGAGACACAGAGAGTGAAAGAGCGAGAGACAGAGAGTGAGAGAAAACGGGAGGAAAAGAGAGAGAAAGTGAAAGAAATACAAGTACAGAGTCCTTGCAAGAAGCACCTGGCTTTGTCAACATCAAGTGGATATATTTCAACCAGCAGCTTGTTTTTCTCTTGCGCTTCTCTGAGCATTGTCTCGCGGGCCTGATTCAATCTCTTAGCGGGCCTGATCCGGCCCGCGGGCCTCCTGTTTGACACCCCTGCTCTAAAGGTAAAAATGCAATTGACCCTGCCTAAAATGGAAATGCCTCTCAAAAAACGGATTCCCGTCTAAAGAGGGGGTCATGCTCTAATGACGCACAGCCGTTCTAGTCATTATTGTTATACCGTATTTTCCGCACTATAAGGCGCACCGGGTTATAGGGCGCACCCCGAAAAAATAGTTTTTGGTCCTATTTTTGACATACATAATACGCACCGGATTATAAGGCGCTACAATGGGAACGTGGACATAACAGTCAGATAGTTCAGTCTTATTATTATTACCCTCTTAACATTCCCAAAGCTTGCAAAGACGCCAATACGTGTCGAGAACACGTGCGGATGCGGTGTCCGTACGATGTCACTCAAATGCATCGTTCCATCGTTCGGAAGGTTAGAGTCTTGGGATTCAAGAAATGCCAACCATTCCTTAGTATCTATTTTCTTTTTCGCTCGCAACTTTAATGTGCATATGACGATAAACACTTGGAATTGAGTTTAATTTGAAAATAGACACTCCGTTCCATCCATTATCTGCACCGCTTATCACAGAAATATCCAGTTCAGTCTGAAACAAGATACAGGGACAATATATAACCCGGAGTAGCTCACCGAAGTCGTTGTGTTCATAATAATGTGCAGGCAATGTCCTCTTTTATCCGTGAGGGTAGTAAATCCAGGAGAATACAATATTTACAAATACAGAATAAAAAAAATGCTTTCTCTATGCCGTTAGCCACATGCTATACACATTCATCTTTTTCGGCCAATTGCAGGCTTTGTTTCGCCGTTTAAGCCAATGGCAGCCTGTAAATGATAAAAAGGATCCGCCCCTTGACCTCCGAATAACTTTAGCCAATAGTGATCGATTCAACTGATGATTGACACATCTTTTTGGCCAATTGCTGGCTTTGTTTGCCGTTTAAGCCAATGGCCGCCTGTAAATGATAAAAAGGATCCGCCCCCTTTACCTCCGAATAATATAGACAATAGTGATCGATTCAAATGATGATTGACACATTGGTTAGCCAATGAAACGCCGGTAAATAAATCCCAGCATACACCGCGGACTACTTGGCGTTCGGGGGAAAATCTAGTCGGCGGCTGCAAGTTAGTTGGAAAACTTTGCAACTTTAAAATTGATCCATACATAAGGCGCACTGTATTATAAGGCGCATGGTCAGCTTTTGAAAAAAATAAAGGCTTTTAGGTGCGCCTTATAGTGCGGAAAATACGGTAGTTATATTGTCAGTTGTTGTTTGCAGAAGACACAGCGCTTGTGGCTGATTCTGAGGAAACATTGAGAAGGTTGGTAATGGAATTTGGAAGAGTATGTGATAGGCATACGTTATGTGTGAATGTTGGGAAGAGTAAGGTGATGAAGTGTTCACGTGATGGAACGGGCATGACTTTAGAAATAAGGTTGCATGGACAGGTGCTGGAAGAAGTTGAAAGCTTTAGGTACTTGGGTTGTGATGTGGCTGCAGTCGGTGGAATGGAGTCAATCAAGGAAGCAAGGTTTTGGGTGCTCTGAGGAGAGTGATGAACAACAAGAGTATGAGTATGGATGTTAAGAGGGGACTGTATGAGAGTGTGATTGTGCCGACTGTGTTGTATGGTGCAGAGACTTGGAGCCTGAACGCAGATTTAAGAAGGAAGTTGAATGTTTTTGAGATGAAGTGTTTGAGGACTATGTTAGGAGTGACAAGATTGGATAGATTGAGAAATGAAATTGTGAGAGACAGAACTGGAGTAGGGCAGCACGGCGGCACAGTGGTTAGCGCAAGTGCGGCACATTTCATGTCATGGGAACCTCCTGCGTGGGTTCAAATCCAGCTCCAGACTTCCTGTGCGGAGTTTGTATGTTCTCCCCGTGCTTGCGTGGGTGTCCTCCGGGCACTCCTGTTTCCTCCCACATTCCAAAGACATGCATTTCAGGTGAATTGGCCGGTCCAAATTGTCCCTAGGTGTGACTGAGCGAGTGAGTTGTCTGTCCCCGTGTGCCCTGCGATTGGCTGGCAACCAGTTCAGGGTGTTCCCTGCCCACTGCCCGATGATTGCTGAGATGGGCTCCAGCACCCCCGCGACCCTACTGAGGATAAGCGGTGCAGCTAATGAGATGAGATGAGAACTGGAGTAGTAGTGGAACTGAGCAAGCGTGTGGATAAGAGAGTACTCAGTTGGTTTGGACACATGGAGAGGATAGACGAGGAGCGAATGTTGAAGAGGATCTACAGAGCAGACGTCAATGGAAGGAGACCAAGAGGAAGGCCGCTAGAGCTCTTGTTGGTGATAGGAAGGAGTGGAGAGGTGTTGTGAAAGGATACTGGGATTGTGGACGCGTTCTTAAGGATGGGCTGGGCACCCGTATGATGCGGCAGGGGTAAACCAGTGTGTTGTGTCACCCTGACCCAAGTGACATGGCCGCTTTCTGGTCTCCCATTTCATCTGGAGGGACGAAAGCATGACCAACTTAGGTGCCGAGGTGCCTAACTTGTTTGGGCAATTGGGTTGGCCATGGTCCAAAAATGTTTGTATGTTTTTTTTTTTTTCTCCTTTTATTTTCTTTGTTATTGTATGTGTTGGTCTTGCTGTCGGTCACCCCTCTTGAGGGATATGACCAAGGTAGATAGATAGAAATATAGTGTATTGTTATAGCCACGGTTTGTGAGAAATTAGTTATATTCACAACTAAACAAAATCACCCGAAACAAGATGGGAAAGTACCCGTTTCCCTCCCACACTTTACAAGCCTGTGTGTACACGAGTGAAACTTCCCCGGGGCTGCTCTTCTCAATTTCTTGCGTTTTTTTTTTCTCAGCTAAAAAAAAAAAATTAAAAGAAAAAGGGAGA